>NC_029774.3:79500116-79504553 GCF_000817695.3 Arachis duranensis | reverse complement strand
TAACATTTCCTGGATGAGGCTCCTATTGTTGCCCCCTGGTTTGGTGCTGGCTAGTTTTGAGAGTGCATCAGCTCGGGCGTTCGCGGGGTACGTGGCAGATTTTATACTCCCCGATTTGTCCGAGCTGTTCCTTGGTTTTATCCAAATATTTTTTCATGGTGGGATCTTTGGCTTGGTAGCTCCCTGTAATTTGTGATGTGACCACTTGTGAATCGCTGTAAATGTTGAGTTTTTGAGCTCCGACCTTTTTAGCCAGCTTCAAACCAGCTAGTAATGCTTCATATTCTGCCTGGTTGTTTGAGGCCGGGAACCCGAACTTGAGGGAGAGCTCAACTTGGGTTCCTTGGTCGCTTTCTATTATCACGCCTGCGCCACTTCCATTTTTATTTGAAGAACCGTCCACGTAAAGATTCCATTCTGTGGGGGTTTCTAGGGCATCTGTGAATTCTGCGATAAAGTTGGCCAAATACTGTGATTTGATGGCCGTCCGAGCTTCATATTGGAGGTCAAACTCTGACAACTCGACTGCCCATTGTAGGATTCTGCCTGCCAGATCTGTTTTCTACAATATTCCTTTTATGGGTTGGTTAGTTCGAACCTTAATGGTGTGAGCCTGGAAGTACGGGCGGAGTCGTCGAGATGTTAGGATGAGGGTATAGGCAAATTTTTCTATTTTCTGGTAGTTCAGCTCGGATCCCTGTAGTGCTTTGCTAATGAAGTAGACGGGTTTTTGCCCATTTTCGTCTTTTTCTAACTAGTGCTGAGGCTATTGCCCGGCTCCCTATTGCGAGATATAATATGAGCGGTTCTTTTTCTTGTGGTCGAGATAGGATAGGTGGTCGTCCTAAGAACTCCTTGAAGTCTTGGAAGGCTTGTTCACATTCTGTCGTCCATTCGAACTATTTTCCCTTTCTTAAAGTAGCATAGAAGGGGAGAGATCTTACCGCAGCTCCTGCTAAGAATCGGAATAGGGCGGCCAACCTCCCATTGAGTTGTTGTACTTCTTTGACACAGGTTGGGCTCTTCATGTTGAGTATGGCTTGACATTTGTCTGGATTTGCTTCAATTCCCCTTTGTGTGAGCATGAAGCCTAAGAATTTGCCTGCTTCTACTGCGAAGGTGCATTTTGCGGGATTGAGCCGCATGTTGTGATTCCTTATAGTGTAAAACACTTGAGTCAGGTCGGATAATAATGTATCTTCGCTTTGTGTCTTTATCAACATGTCGGACTCATAAACTTCCATGATTTTTCCGATGTGATCTGAGAAGACTTTATTCATTAGCCTTTGATAAGTAGCTCCTGCGTTCTTAAGACCGAAAGGCATCACGATGTAGCAGTAGTTTGCTTTCGGTGTTAGGAACGAGGTCTTTTCTTGATCTGGTGGATACATGGGGATTTGATTGTATCCCGAGTATGCATCCATAAACGAGAGATATTTGTATCCGGAGGAAGCATCTACTAAAGCGTCAATACTTGGGAATGGGTATGGATCTTTTGGACAAGCCTTGTTGAGATCGGTGTAATCGGTGCACATTTGCCACTTCCCATTTGATTTTTTCACCAAGACAACGTTGGCTAGCCATAGCGGGTATTTGACTTCTCTTATGAATCCGGCTTCCAGTAGTGCCTGTACTTGCTCGTCCACAGCTTGGGATCACTCTGGCCCAAGTTTTCTTCGTCTCTGTTGCACCGGTCGAGATCCTGGATAAACTGCCAACTTATGACACATTAGCTTAGGGTCTATGCCTGGCATGTCTGTGGCTTTCCATGCGAAGAAATCGACGTTATCTCGCAAGAATTGTATTAGTAATTCTTTTAAATCTCCTTTTAGGATTGTGCCGATATTGGTTGTTTTTTCTGAGGTATCCCCGATCTGAATCTTTTCTATCTCGCCTTCTGGCTGGGGACGAAGTTCTTCTCGTCGGTGAACTTCGCCCAGCTCGATTGTATGGAATTCTTCTCCTCTGCCTCTGAGGTTTAGGCTTTCGTTATAAGAGCGACGTGCCATCTTCTGGTCTGCTCTTATCGTGGCTATCCCTTTTGGGGTTGGGAACTTCATACATAGGTGTGGGGTCGAGACTATTGCGCCGAGTTGATTGAGTGTTGTCCGTCCTATGAGAGCGTTGTAAGCTGAACTTACATCAACTACGATGTAGTCTATTTTGAGGGTCCTAGATTGGTCCCCTTTTCCGAAGGTTGTATGTAGTGGTATGTATCCGAGTGGTCAAATCGGGGTATCTCCTAGCCCAAACAGGCTGTTTGGATATGCTTTAAGTTCTGTTTCTTCCAAGCCGAGTTTATCAAAGGCTGTTTTGAATAAGATGTCGGCAGAACTCCCTTGGTCTATTAATGTGCGGTGTAGGTTGGCGTTTGCCAATATAACGGTGATAACCATGGGATCATCGTTGATGTGTAGAAAACGATCCAACACAAAACTCACCGGCAAGTGTACCGGGTCGCATCAAGTAATAATAACTCACATGAGTGAGGTCGATCCCACAGGGATTGAAGGATTGAGCAATTTTAGTTTAGTGGGTGATTTAGTCAAGCGAATCAAGTTTTGGTTGAGTGGGTTGTATTTAACAGAAGATAAATTGCTTGAAATGTAAAGGGAGAGGGGAAATTGCAGTAAATTAAAGAACAGGAAAGTAAAATAGACTGAATCTTAAAGAACAAGAAAGTAAATGACTGAAACTTAAAGTGCAAGAAATGTAAATTGCAGTAGCTTAAATGGCAAGAAATATAAATTGCTTGAATGTAAAAGGGAATTGAGGACTGGGATTGCAGAATCTAAACAAAGAGAAAGTAAATTGCAACAATCAATAAGAGTAGAAGATGAATTGGCATAAACTGGAATTCAACAGAAAATGAAATTAAAGTGCAGCAGGTTCACAGAAGAACCAAAAGTAAATTATGGTCTCAGGTCTCAAGAGACTAGGTAGCAGAGCCTAGATCTCTATTTGCCTTCCCAGGTCCAAATAGGTAGCAAAGCCTAGATCTCAATTGCCTTCCCAGATCCAAGTTCTCAAAGCAATTGACAAGAAATTGAAGAAGAAGCAGTAAAGGGAATGTAAATGAATTCAATTATACAGAAGAGAAATTAAAGAGCTCTTGAGTGGAGATTGAGACAGAATTTCCTCAATTCTTAACACCCAAGAATCAAAACAAAGAAATTAAAAAGACCCAAGCAAGAACAAGGAAGAAGAGAGATCAATTCTCCTCCCTAATTCTCTGAAATCTCGGTTCAGTCTCTCAAGGAAAGTCACAAAAATTCAAAGCTCAAAGAAAGTATAAAATTCACAAGCTAAGCCAAAGGTAAGTGAAAAGAGTCCTAATTACATCAAACTAGCTCCTATTTATACACTTTCTATTCTTGGATCTTGGGATTTGGATGGGCTTTTGATTTGGTGAAGAAATGAATTAAATTGGATTTTTAATTCAATTTTTGGCCCATGAAAGATTGCTTCCAGGAGGCTGCCCTACCCTTGTGGAGGGCAGGGCAGAAAATTGATGGGGTTTTAATTTGAATTTTCGGCCCATGAGAAGTTGCTCCCAGGAGGCTGCCCTGCCCTTGTGGAGGGCAGGGCAGGATTTGGTGCATGTTGGTGCGGCCTTGGTGCGGTCTGGTGTGGTCTGGTGCGTGTTTGGTGCGCAGAATGCTGCCCTGCCCGCGCCAAGGGCAGGGCAGGAAAAGTTGGTGCGCCAGATTTGTCTTGGGTGCGCCAGAATCAAGAATTGGTGCGCCAGAAATTTCCTTGGTGCACAAGATGCTGCCCTGCCCTCGCGGAGGGCAGGGCATGAAAATTTGGTGCTGCCAGGATCGAGCTTGGTGCGTGCTGGTGCTGCCAGGAATGTGCCACGGTGCGCCAGATCCACTTCTTGGTGCGCCAGATTTGTGCACCATCCAAATGCTGCCTCGCCCTCGCGGAGGGCAGGGCAGTGTTTCCACTTTGATGTCCCGTGTTCGAAACACGGCTGGAACACACGCTCAATTAATTTCCTTGGCTTCTTGGCACGGCACTCAACCTTAATTCTTTGCTTCTTCCTTGGTCCGTGTTCGAGTCTTGTGGCATGCATGGGTGACATTTTTCCTTTGATTTTCTTCCTTGGTGAGCCCGATACTGCCCTTGTGGAGGGCAGGACATGGTTCTCTTCTTCTTGGTTCCAAGGCACACTTTTGTGCTCTGCCCTTGTAGTGGGCAGGGCAGAGTTGCCTTCCTTGTTTGGTTCCCTTATGTTGCCCTCCTAGAGGGCAGTGTGCCCTTGTGGAGGGCAATGTTTGCCTCCCCCTTGCATGCGGCACACTTCCTCTTGCTTTGACCACACTTTCCTTTCCTTGGGCTACACTTCTTAGGCCACGCTTTTCCTTTTCTTTTCTTTTCTTCACCTACAATAAACCAAAACAACCACTCAAAGTATCACTAAATTCAAGAGGC
>NC_029774.3:79493710-79499520 GCF_000817695.3 Arachis duranensis | reverse complement strand
ACAGCAAGCT
Organism: Arachis duranensis; assembly: GCF_000817695.3. NCBI lineage: Eukaryota > Viridiplantae > Streptophyta > Magnoliopsida > Fabales > Fabaceae > Arachis > Arachis duranensis. The sequence continues at coordinate 79,499,510 of NC_029774.3, read as the reverse complement.
AGCTCACACTTCAATGAAAATGACATTATGCAGCAATTATTTCATGAGTTATGCATTTAATCAAACACATATACCACCACCAACTTCCATTCATACTTATGCAACATTGGATATTTCACTTTTCAATTCAAACCAAACTCTTTTATTTAAGCATATGGGAAACAAAACAATTTTCAAGCTAAGTGATGGATAGCAATCATTATGCAGATTTATCATTTTTAGCAAACAATTTCACTTGCAACTAGATATACACTTTAGCAAGACATACAATGGTTTCCAAATTCAAAACATTTCACAGTAGCAAGGATTAAGTTTAGATACAACCTTTGAAGTTGCAGCCCTTTGATTCTTCCTTCTGTTGTGTTTTCTTTGAGTTAAGATGCATAATATCTTCAATTATTAACATCATGTCCTGCATAATTCTCAAAGTTGCTTGCTTCTCAAGCCCTTAACTGTATGGTTAGTATGCATAAACTGAGTGTGGTTCTTGGATTGATTTTGGTGTAGGGACACCAAACTTAATTGTTTGCCACTGCCTCAGATGCAACAAGTCAACCATATTTGAAACCATGTATCCTTGCTAAAGGTTAGTGAAATTAAAACTAGAAAACAATTCAACAGTTGAATAATGTATTTGATTGCTTGGAGCTAGAATCATGCAAGAGGTGAAAATGTGTTTTTAAATGATATTTTTGGTGGAACACCAAACTTAGAAGTTTTCATTCTCCCTCAAATTGTTTTGGTGTGCAACACCAAACTTAGCTCCTTGCAATGCACATCAATTACTCAACATTTTTATTGGAAAAGCTATGAAAATAAACTACCTCAGGTTGGGTTGCCTCCCAACAAGCGCTCTTTTATTGTCACTAGCTTGACTTCTTCATTTTTGCTTCAAGGGAGATCTAGGTTCTGAACCTCCTTTTCTTTGTTCCATTGCCCCCCTAGATACAGTTTTGCTCTATGACCATTTGCTGTAAACTGACTCTTTGTTGCTTCATCTAGCGACCTCTATAAATTCTTGTGGAAGGATCTTAGTCACAGTGTAGTGATCAGACGACTGTGGGGATACCTTCATGGTTTGGATATTGATCATCACTCGATCCCCTAGTGAAAACTTTCCAGTGGGGATTTTCTGCTTGTCTTTAGTTCTATCCTCTGTCTCTCCTTGAAGGAATTCCTTGTTGTGTTTTTCTTGGCTGGTACTTCCTTTTTCATTGTCCTCTATGATCCTTTTCCATCCTTCCTTCTTTGTAGCATCTTCGTTGTTGGTTGGTTTATCTTCAATGGGTTTGAGGAAAGTATTTGGTTTTTTCTCACCCATTTCTGCAAAGTGCTTCGCCAATTGAGCTATCTGCTCCTCAATTCCTTTGATTAACATTGTTTGGTTCCTTCTTGTTTCCTCTTGGTGTTTCATCATTCTCTCTATTAGGATCTCCAAGTTTGTGATTCTCTGAGAGTCTTGTGAGGTTGGTTGGTTATGAGATGTTATAGGTGGGAAGGGTGGGTGCGGTGGTGGCATGCAGTGGTTGTTATTGCTGTAATGGTGTTTTTGATGGTTTATGAAGTTAGGGTTGTTATAATGGAATTCCCTTGGTCTGTGATTTTGGTACTCACTCCTTCTCCAGTTGAGATGGGTTTGGGAGTGTCTGTGTTGTGAGGGTTGGCTTTGAATGGTATTAGTGGGTGTGTGATATTGATTGTTTGTGATCATGAGGTTGCCTTGGTGGAAACTTCCTTGTTCTTGATGTTGAGACTCCCTCATTCTCAGATAGGAATGGGGTCTCCATGGTGGAAATTTGGCACTCACTGCAGCAGATGTCTCCATGTTTTGCTGTGGTTGAGGGTGCATTTGTCTGTTTAAGTCTTTGAACGCATTCACCCCTTCACTATTCATCACTTCTTTTTCTGAGATTGCATTCTGTGGTTTCTCAAATGACTGTTGGTTGTTGACTCCTTTGTCATTGAGGTCTGCAATTCCTTGGGCTACAGAATGGCCAGGATGGAAGCAATGCTTGCAAACCTCTGCCAAGAAGTTGAAAAGATAAAGAAATTCAAGGATGAAGAGAGAGTGAACATGAGCAGCAGAGGAGTGGCTCTTAAGAATCTCGAGTCGTAGGTGGGACACCTATCTCAACAATTCCCCAAATCCACTGATAGCTTCCCAAGTGACACTGAGAAGAATCCAAGAGGAGGAACACAAAAAGCGATATGGGAAGAATGCAAGGCAGTAAGCCTAGCAAGTGAGGAGGTTAGGGAAGAAGAGATTGAGCAAAAGATTGATGCTACCCAAAATAGAGAATCAAAGGAGAAAGAACCGCAGCAAAGGTCTTGTGATGAGCGGATAATTTGTACGCTTTTTGGCACTGTTTTTAGTATGTTTTAGTACATTTTAGTTAGTTTTTAGTATGTTTTTATTAGTTTTTATTTAAAATTCACTTTTCTGGGCTTGACTATTGATGTGTGGAAAACGATCCAACACAAAACTCACCGGCAAGTGTACCGGGTCGCATCAAGTAATAATAACTCACATGAGTGAGGTCGATCCCACAGGGATTGAAGGATTGAGCAATTTTAGTTTAGTGGTTGATTTAGTCAAACGAATCAAATTTTGGTTGAGTGGGTTGTATTTAACAGAAGCTAAATTTCTTGGAATGTAAAGGGAGAGGGGAAATTGCAGTAAATTAAAGGACAGGAAAGTAAAATAGACTGAATCTTAAAGAACAAGAAATTAAATGACTGAAACTTAAAGTGCAAGAAATGTAAATTGCAGTAGCTTAAATGGCAAGAAATATAAATTGCTTGAATGTAAAAGGGAATTGAGGACTGGGATTGCAGAATCTAAACAAAGAGAAAGTAAATTGCAACAATCAATAAGAGTAGAAGATGAATTGGCATAAACTGGAATTCAACAGAAAATGAAATTAAAGTGCAGCAGGTTCACAGAAGAACCAAAAGTAAATTATGGTCTCAGGTCTCAAGAGACTAGGTAGCAGATCCTAGATCTCTATTTGCCTTCCCAGGTCCAAGTTAACAAAGCAATTGACAATAAATTGAAGAAGAAGCAGTAGAAGAACAGAAATTAGATTTAATTATGCAGAAAAGAAAATAAAGAGTTCTTGAGTGAGGATTGAGACAGAATTTCCTCAATTCCCAACACCCAAGAATCAAAACAAAGAAATTAAAAAGACCCAAGCAAGAACAAGGAAGAAGAGAGATCAATTCTCCTCCCTAATTCTCTGAAATCTCGGTTCAGTCTCTCAAGGAAAGTCACAAAAATTCAAAGCTCAAAGAAAGTATAAAATTCACAAGCTAAGCCAAAGGTAAGTGTAATGAGTCCTAATTACATCAAACTAGCTCCTATTTATACACTTTCTATTCTTGAATTTTGGGATTTGGATGGGCTTTTGATTTGGTGAAGAAATGAATTAAAATGGGGTTTTAATTTGAATTTTCGGCCCATGAGAAGTTGCTCCCAGGAGGCTGCCCTGCCCTTGTGGAGGGCAGGGCAGGATTTGGTGCATGTTGGTGCGGCCTTGGTGCGGTCTGGTGCGTGTTTGGTGCGCAGAATGCTGCCCTGCCCGCGCCAAGGGCAGGGCAGGAAAAGTTGGTGCGCCAGAAATGCCTTGGTGCGCTGTTGGTGCTGCCAGAATCAAGAGTTGGTGCGCCAGAATCAAGAATTGGTGCGCCAGAAATTTCCTTGGTGCACAAGATGCTGCCCTGCCCTCGCGGAGGGCAGGGCAGGAAAATTTGGTGCTGCCAGGATCGAGCTTGGTGCGTGCTGGTGCTGCCAGGAATGTGCCACGGTGCGCCAGATCCACTTCTTGGTGCGCCAGATTTGTGCACCATCCAAATGCTGCCCCGCCCTCGCAGAGGGCAGGGCAGTGTTTCCACTTTGATGTCCCGTGTTCGAAACACGGCTGGAACACACGCTCAATTAATTTCCTTGGCTTCTTGGCACGGCACTCAACCTTAGTTCTTTGCTTCTTCCTTGGTCCGTGTTCGAGTCTTTTGTAGTGGGCAGGGCAGAGTTGCCTTCTCTTCTTGGTTCTCTTATGTTGCCCTCCTAGAGGGCAGTGTGCCCTTGTGGAGGGCAATGTTTGCCTCCCCCTTGCATGCGGCACACTTCCTCTTGCTTTGACCACACTTTCCTTTCCTTGGGCTACACTTCTTAGGCCACGCTTTTCCTTTTCTTTTCTTTTCTTCACCTATAATAAACCAAAACAACCACTCCAAGTATCACTAAATTCAAGAGGCTTATAAATCAATTAAAATTCAATTAAAATTAGCTTAAACCTCATGGATTATCATTAATTTCATGGTGGTTGCTTGATTTAGAGAAGTTATGCATTTTCACTCCAAATCACTTACTTAGGATGCAAGAAAGTGCATAAATGCTAACAAAACAAGTGAAATTAGCTTGAAAAATGGGTATATGATGACTTGTCATCAATCGTGTTCTGTGATGATGCCGGATGCGTCCTCTTTAGTGAATGTTATTGCCGGAATGTTGAGTGCTTTCTCCTCTTCTTCGACATGATATACTTCTTTGAGATATCTTTTGCAAGAGGATTTGGAGATCCCTCCTGCTGTGAATCCGCTGTGTATCATGTGAACATGTCTTTCTTGTGTCTGAGGTGATTGTTCTGTTCGTTCGGTATCTTCATCCCTTCGTCTCTTTCTTTGATCATCTCGGGTGGCCAAGAATCGATCTAATTTTCCTTCTCTCACCAATTTTTCTATGATATTTTTTAAGTCGAAGCATTCGTTTATGGAGTGTCCTCGGACTTGATGGTATTCACAATATTCCTTTCGGTTTCCTCTTCCCTTTTTGCCTTTGAGCGGCCGTGTTGGGGGGATTTTTTCCGTATGGCAGACTTCTTTGTATATCTCAACCAGGGATGCCCTGAGAGGGGTGTAGTTATGGTATTTTTTGATTTTCTCCCCTTGTCGATCTTCTTTTCTTTTGGGTTCCTTGTCTTTGTCTCGGTAGGAGGCCCCCGATTTTGAGGTTTCTCCTAACCGAGCATTTTCCTCCATGTTGATATACTTTTCTGCCCTCTCCTGCACTTCGTCTAAGGAGGTCGGGTACTTTTTTGATATAGATTGGCTGAAAGGTCCCTCTCATAAGCCATTGATGAGTCCTATGATGGCGGCCTCCGTTGGTAAGCTTTGTATGTCCATGCATGTTTTATTGAATCTCTCCATGTAGTTGTGGAGGCTCTCCCGATCTCCTTGTTTGATCCTTAGTAAACTGAGGGCGTGCTTGGCTTTATCTTTCTGAATGGAGAATCTGGTTAGGAATTTTTTTAGCTAACTCATCAAAGCTTGAGATGGACTTCGGGGGTAGGTTGTCGAACCATCGGATCGCTGTCTTTGTGAGAGTTGTTGGAAAAGCCTTACAGCGAACAACATCTGGGGCGATGGTGCACGAAATTGTGATCATCAATGGCGCCATCAACATGGTACGCACAATTGTAATCTCAACTCTTTATCACAACTTCGCACAACTAACCAGCAAGTGTACTGGGTCGTCCAAGTAATAAACCTTACGCGAGTAAGGGTCGATCCCACAGAGATTGTTGGTATGAAGCAAGCTATGGTTATCTTGTAACTCTTAGTCAGGAAAACTCAAATGGTTATAGATGATGAATAAAACATAAAGATAAAGATAGAGATACTTATGTAATTCACTGGTGAGAATTTCAGATAAGCGTATGGAGATGCTTTGTCCCTTCCGTCTCTCTGCTTTCCTACTGTCTTCATCCAATCCTTCTTACTCCTTTCCATGGCAAGCTGTATG
>NC_029774.3:79456242-79493681 GCF_000817695.3 Arachis duranensis | reverse complement strand
GAATCCTACTCAGAATACCACAGACAAGGTTTAGACCTTCCGGATTCTCTTGAATGCCGCCATCAATTCTAGCTTATACCACGAAGATTCCGATTAAGGGATCCAAGAGATAAACATTCAAGCCTTGTTTGCTTGTAGAACAGAAGTGGTTGTCAGGCACTCGTTCATAAGTGAGAATGATGATGAGTGTCACATAATCATCACATTCATCATGTTCTTGGGTGCAAATGAATATCTTAGAACAAGAACAAGCCGAATTGAATAGAAGAACAATAGTAATTGCATTAATACTCGAGGTACATCAGAGCTCCACACCTTAATCTATGGTGTGTAGAAACTCCACCGTTGAAAATACATAAGAACAAGGTCTAGGCATGGCCGTGAGGCCAGCCCCCATGATCTAAGATAGCATAAGACTAAAGATAGCTACCAAGATGCAAATACAATAGTAAAAGGTCCTATTTGTAGAGAACTAGTAGTCTAGGGTTTACAGAGATGAGTAAATTACATAAAAATCCACTTCCGGGCCCACTTGGTGTGTGCTTGGGCTGAGCATTGAAGCATTTTCGTGTAGAGAATCTTCTTGGAGTTAAACGCCAGCTTTTGTACCAGTTTGGGCGTTTAACTCCCATTCTTGTGCCAGTTCCGGCGTTTAACGCCGGGCAGTTTTGAGCTGATTTAGAACGCCGGTTTGGGCCATCAAATCTCGGGCAAATTATGGACTATTATACATTGCTAGAAAGCCCAAGATGTCTACTTTCCAACGCCGTTCAGAGCGCGCCAATTGGGCTTCTTTAGCTCCAGAAAATCCACTTCGAGTGCAGGGAGGTCAGAATCCAACAGCATCTGCAGTCCTTTTCAGCCTCTGAATCAGATTTTTGCTCAGGTCCCTCAATTTCAGCCAGAAAATACCTGAAATCACAGAAAAACACACAAACTCATAGTAAAGTCCAGAAAAGTGAATTTTAACTAAAAACTAATAAAAATATAATAAAAACTAACTAAAACATACTAAAAACATACTAAAAACAATGCCAAAAAGCGTATAAATTATCCGCTCATCAGGCGTCAGTGAGGTAAATTCTACTTCTGAAGTTGCTGAGGTGGTGGTTGGGATCCGTGGTGCCATCATATAGGGTCATATCCGGGAGTTTGAAGTCTTTTGGAATTTTGGTTTTCATGATTTCCCTGGTGAACGGGTCTTGGTCTTTGCGTGAATTTTCCTCGAGATTAGTCCGGGGGGCTTTTGATTTGAGATTGGCTTCCAATTGCTGTAGTTTTTCTTCCAGCTCTCGACATCGCCGCACCTCTCTTTGGAGATCTCTTTAAAAAACGGCGCCAATGTTCCGAGGGTTGTCTGAAATTGTAGGTCGATCTCGGACGAGATCTTCTGTGCTGGTCGGAACTGATGTGTCCGGCTGGTGAATAGTGGCCGGAGCTGGTGCGTCCGACTTGTTGGACTGAATGTGCTGCTGATCCTTTGTCACCGAAGGGTGGGGGGTACCTGCAAGGGACTCCGATGCTTAAGTTATCAAGGGGATTAAGCAGGTATTGAGTAGAATCAGAGTATGAGTTATACCTGGGTGCTCCAGTGTATTTATAATGGTGAGACGTGACCTTTTGGATAAGATAAGTTAGTTATCTTATCTTATCTTTTATCTTTGAGTTGAGGTCAGTGTATCTTTCAACGAAACCGCCTTTATCTCTATAGGCTTAGGCCGCCTTAGGATTTGGGTCGTGCTCTTCTATTTGGGCCCTTTACTGGGCTCTTCTGTCGATTTGGCCGAGCTCTTTAAGAAGAGATCGGATAGTCTAACCTAAAGAGGTCGGTCGCTTTATCTCCAATCATCCCGGGTCGGATGGCTCGACCAAGGGTATGAACAATAACTAACTTATCCTATCTAAGAAGGTCACCCTACGCCATTATAAATACACTGGAGCACCCAGGTATAATGCATACTCTGATTCTACTTAATACCTGCTTAATACCCTTGCTAACTTAAGCATCGGAGTCCCTTGCAGGTACCCCCACCCTCCGGGGACGAAAGATTAGCATCATCACTAAGTCCAATGAGTCAGACACAGCGACTCCGATCACCATCATCAGAGCAGACTCCGCAGCTCCGACCAGCATAGAAAGATCTCGTCCGAGATCGACCTCTAGTTTTAGGTAACCCTCGGAACACCTCGGTTTTTGAAATTTGTTAAAATTTGATTTAAATTAATGTTTATTGAAAACTATTCAAATTGATATAAGGTTTGTAAAATTTGGATTTTTGTAGAGGATGTTATGATCATTCAAAGATTGGTGTCGACATCTGAAATTCTGCAGAAGTTGCAGAATTTTGTGATTTCTGGTATGTGCGCACGCACACACCAATGGAGTTTTACAACCTGTGCGTACGCACAGCCCTGTGCGCATGCACATGTTGGGAAGGGTCGTCTGTTGGGGGTGCTAGCACAGATTGTGCGAGTGAACAGACTTTACAAATTTTAGTACCTGTGCGTACATACACTATTAAAATCTTCCTGGGCATGCGCACGCACACCCCCGTGCGTACGCACACACCATGTTTCTTAAAATTTTACTTTGTTTTCAACTATTTCACCTTTCCAACAAGGTTGTAAGCTTCTATAACACCATTTTAAGGCTTTTGGGCTAAATTTTGAGTATGAGAATATGGGAAATAGCTTAAGAGTTTTAGTTGCTATTATTATGAATTATTAGAAAATGAAGGCTTAGGTTTCGGGTGTACTGGGGATGGTTGATGTCATTTGGGGTAGATGGTATGTGGAATGAGAACTAATGAACTGTGGAGTTTGGAATTGAAATATGAGTTGATAGTGGTTAAGATGAGTCGAGAACTCTGAATGAGATGATGGATCCATGTGATATTTAAAATGTTTTCTGAAAACCACTGATGTACTGATTTATATTGAGAATATAAGACGCTATGCGCCAAGCAGGGACGGCAGTTGGATCCCGCGTGTTGAGGTAGCGGCGGCGGCGTAAGGGCAGGGGTTTGTCTCGCTTGCGTTCAGATGTGAGGTCTGTGGCAAGAGTATCCCGCTCGCATCCCTTCAGATCAATAGAGCGTGCAGGCGCAAAACCCTGAACAGTGATTCGAGCACTATATCTCGAGGGTTCCCATTGATGATTCCAAAGGGTGATGTCTCCATGGAGATGTGTCGGGTTGGCAGTTGAACCGACAATGTGATATCACAGCCAATAGGGCAGACATGCATCATGTGCATCTTCTATATGTTTGCTTGCTTTGTTTACTTGAGTTTCCTAATTGTATAACATGCTTACTTGCTTCTTGAACTACTTGTCATATATGAATATTATCTGTGTTTTACTTGTTTGCATTAATTGTGATTGTCTGGTCCTGAGGAGGTTAGGTAGGCGGTGGCGATGGGATCGCACAGAGGCTAGGTTGTCGAAGGCTGTGGGATACATCGGTGTGATTAGTATTAGTTAGAATCCCCATATGTTTAGATAACGTTGGTTTATGGTTTAAGTTTCTTATTTATTTATTTTATTTCATTAAGCTTGAATATCCGTATGTGATGTGAAGTTCTATGATTGCCTTCGGCGTCCCGGAGCCTTACATCTTACATCATTGGGCACTGTTACCATACTGAGAACCTCCGATTCTCATTCCATACTTTGTTGTTATTTTTCAGATGCAGGTCGTAATCTACTTCGGTGAGATTGTGGATATAGTGACAGAGCGGAGTATGGTTCCTCCTTGGTTTATTTTTATTTTACTTTGTTATAGTTACTCTCACATCTCTTTGTATTTTTATCTTTTTGGCCTTATAGGCTTATTTGAGAGATAAGTTGTATAAACTGTTTTAATTCCAAAACTCTGTATTTTTCTGTTTGTAACTAGTCGGCTTAAACTCTAGTTCCCTACGCTTTTTATACTCTTATATCTACATATGTTTCATTCTCTTGCATCTATATCCTGTGTCGTGTGCATTAGCTTCGTGTGAACGTTTTGTGTTTCTGAAATTCTGTTTTGAGCTTACTCCTTCATTAGGCTTCTAGAATATATTATTTCTATATATATATATATGTATGTATGTATGTATGTATGTATGTATGTATGTATGTATGTATGTATAAGCCTTAAGATTGTCGTAACCTCTGATTAATCTTTGCTTTATGGCTAGAGGCAAGGCTTAGGGTAATTAGGGTGTTACAATTCTCATGTTACCATCAGACACTTTTATCACCTTCACTAGTTTTCCTTAAACTTCTTATTCATAAAAAACCTAATCTTTATTCAAACTGACCAATTATTTTGGGGCCCACACATTATCAAGTGATTTTCCTTTCTCATTCTAATCAATTTTAGGAAACTAGTAATTAAATCCATCTCTATTCAAACTGTATAAAAATGGATGCCTCAACTTCCTTGACGGTACTTCGGTGAACACCAAAGAGAAACAACCTGCACAACATAAAGAAGAACAAGAAACCACAAAATCTTTTAAACAATTAAGCTTGAAAGTCTTTTCAACTAAAGTGGACACTGTTTTCGAGGATCCAGAAGATACCACCTACGACAAAAAGACCTTATTCCCTTTTTTAATCGAAATTGAACTTCAATACTTCCTCAGTCCCAAAAATCCTCAGAACAAGCAAAAAGGGTTTTTCACTATTTTTTTAGTAGCAAAAACCAAGACTTACTGATCAAAAAAGACCTTTTTGTAGCCCCCTTTGTTGATCATGCTCGTTCATTTTGAAACAACCCCAAAATTTCTTTAAAAAATGCAAATTTTATGACTTGGTTAAAAGGTTGGAACCTTTTGAGATGGATGAATGAAAGTTTTGAGGAATCTATGATCTTGTTAGACTCTCACACTTCCAACCATCAACACACCATTGGATGATTGGAGCTGCTTTGTGCTTTTGGAACAAAACTACCAAGAATTTTCATCTACCATGTGGCATAGCCAGACCTACACTTTTTGACATAGCACTATCATAGGGCTTCCATCAATTGGGCCTGTAATCACTTTTGACATGAAACCTGAGCACAAATACAACATTGTCGAGAAGAACTCTTATGGAGAATTCATCAGGCATAACATGGGAGAGCAAGACACACCAGTCACGGATGATGAGCATGTGGCCTTCCTATACTACTGGTTGAATGCTATAGTTTTTTGTTCGAGAATTATTTCGATGCAAAAATATACATTCCCCTTGCTTCTCTCATTCATGAAAAGAAAAACTCAATCTGGCCAAGCTACTTTTGGAAAACCTATATGATAAATTAGGACAAAGGGTTGACAGCCTTCGTACTATATCATCAGTTAGTGCTGGAAGGCCACTTTGCTTATTGAAACTTTGACTCAATGCATCAGTTTTCTAGATACACATGAAGCACAAAGGGAGAATACCTCTCTTTGAAAGGCAAAGTACTAAAGGCCTTCGATTGATTACCTTGTAGCCAAACTTCATCCATTCACATTCCACCACTGAACTTTTTTGGGAAGTTTTTCGAAACTCCACTTGAGCAAATATTTTAAGAATGAAGAATTAAATTTTGCTCCATTTGTTGATCGTAAATGTTGGCCAACTTAGTTTTGACATCCAATAGTTTAAAAAAATAATGATGAAGATGCAGAACGTTTAGCGATGAAATATGGTCTTATTTCCTCACCATTCAAGTGATACCAACATGTATACCTCAGTATAAGAAAAACCAATTTTGAGTTACTTTTCATGCTCCCCATTATGTTGCAATACAAATGGGCTTTTCTTACGCTATCGTTGTCCCCTTTCTGAGCAAAACTACTCTTCTCTGCCAAATAAATTTTGACAGGAAAAAGAAATTGAAAAGTGCCTTGAGCAAAATGAAAAGTGTCGAAAATATTACTTTCCTCTTTCCTTCATTTGCAGCAGTTATGTTACCAAATCTTTTATTGAATGGTGGAACTACTATTCACGCTATGATCAACCATTAGAATACATCTTTCAATAGCTCATCAAATCTTCTATAGACACCCTTAACATGCTAACTTCCAAAACTTCAAAAATAAAAGTTGAGCCATCACAACATCGGCGAAGGAAGAAGGTACAAAAAGTTTCACCAAAAGTCGTCCAAAGCAGCAAGGTAACTCGATAACTTTCTATTCCATTTTCTTATATAAATTTTCATATTTCTTTCTTTTGATTAATTATATGTTTCTTTTAAAAAAAAACACTAATCTAGGAGGATTCTTCCATACAAGAAACCACTGATAAATCCACCAAATTGCCCATAGAAGAAACTCCCAACAATTCTAATAACTCTTCTACTTCTTCAAGCACTTCGAGCTCTAACAATACTACCATAAGTTTTACACACTCTTCAAGCTCACTGCCTCGAGAGATCGAGGTATTTCAACAATCTTTAACTATTTCATTTCACAAAATCATACTATCATATCTTAACACTATTTTTCGATACTTATAATCTGATCACTATAGGTTGAAAAACTCACTTAAGAGCCACTTTCAGTTTTGAATGTAACACCAATCAAAACTAAATCTCCTGACAAGAAGGAGAAGGAGCCTTCATCATCTTCCTTATCAAGCGCCCTTGTTTTGTCGTATCATTTGCATGATGAAAAAGAAGTTAATAAACCTGTCAAAGAAATTGACTCCAAAGATCAAAATGAAACCCTTTGAAAACTCAGACCATCGAGAAGGAACTTTCTCCTAAAAGGATTGATGTCGATCTTACAATTCCTTCTTCTCCTTCCATGGAAAACATCCAACTAAAAAATGAGAGGAAGACACTAAACCTATATCCAATGCTAATTCGCAAATTAATGAGACATAAAATCTTGTCGAGAGAGCTAGTCCTAGTATCAATCTACAATAAGAATGCAAACAATCACTATACTTCTGGTAGTTAGCAGCGGTTCTGAAGTAATATTGCGGCGGATAAGGAATCGCCCAAAAATAATTTACGGGTAAACAGTTTGAGGCAATTTCTGTTAACAACTAGAATAATCACCATGAAATAGCATTTAGTTTTGCGGCAGTTATACCTGCTTCCATAGTTGATAACATAAATGTCTATCATTTTAGCAAACTGCTGCTAAATAGCATGTAGGCAAAAAAATTGTAGTCGCTTTGCAGCGGCTAAGAACTGCTGCCAAATACATTTTTCCAATTTTTTTATCATTTTATATCAACTTCTACATGTTTGCCTCTTTTATTTTGTTTGTTTTTTGTTAGTTTAATTTATTAGAAATTAATTAAAATATAGAACTTTTAATCAAATTAAAAAACAAAATACATATATATATATATGTAGTGGATTAAGGAGGGAAAGGGGAAGAAGGGGTAGAAGAGAAGGGAGATGTCAGAATAATGAATGTAGATGCAAGAAAAATAAAGTAAATATAAAGTTAGATGCGGTGGTAGTCCGCACGCATATGCAGGTTACTATGATGTTAGATGTGGCGGTAGTCCGCACACATATGCAGATGCAGAAATGTAAATATGAAAACACGAAAATAAAGAACTGATTAAAAGTTTTATTGAATGATTAAAAAAAAAAGAAGAGGGAAGAAGAAGAGCTGGAGAGCTTACAAGGGATCTCTCAGAGCTTCTCTCACTAACTTCTCTCTATGTTTGTAAAACTGAAGGGTGCCTCACAATGAGAACGAGGCCTCCTTTTATAATTGAAGATTCTAATGTTTCTACAGTACAGGTGAAAATGGCCGGTACTATTTCTATAGTACAAGTTGATATGATTATGAATTTTGTGATTACATAAATTTCAAGATTAAAGACTAATCCTCTCCTAGGTCAATTCCAAAGTAGTCGTCTTCATTCTGGTTATAACCGCTTGAAGATTCTGCTGATGAAGTAGGATATTCTTTGTGTTTTTTATCTTCTTCAATCATTTGCATGATTTGCTAAAGATGTTTTGCTAGAGTTTCTTTTGATTGAGCACCTGCGAGGGCTGCGACAATTTGGGCTTTCTGATTGAGAAACAAAACCATTTTTGGATCCGAAATCTTCTGACTATCGGGATTGAATTTGAACCATTCTCTGACCTTTTCTGGGTAGGCCATTGATGAATCAAATTAAGGCCACCATTTGACATAACCATGCCTTTGCAGGATTGGAAAGGATTTTGGGTGGTCTGGTTTTGCATATTTGTATTGCCATGAGAATACCCATGCCAATGAAAAAGTTGAAAAGAATGTACAGGAATACATGTTTTCTGACTGTTAAATTTTGATTGAAAAAGTTTATGCCCTTCATCTGTAGGTGAGGGTAGAATTTCTGGGATTGGCCTAAAGAAGTCCCATCATTGGTAGAACCAATTTGGAAAAACATAACTAATTTTTTTTAAAATATATTAACCATGAATGTCTGTATTGAGTATTTTGGAACCAAAATACTTTAGTCTAGGCCTCCAGGTAGTCCCAATAATTAAAACCTATTGGGTCATAATTTTGAGAAAATTTTTGAATTTTATTTAGATTGTTCCCAAATTGTTTTGGGGACAAAATTATGAGGATTTGGATGGTTGAATGGGTTATAAGATTAGGATTGGTTTTGTCTTTGTAATATTTAATAGCTACTAAGTCAGTATCTATTAGGATGAATTCGTAAAATTGCCGGGTCTTGTTGGGTGCCAATGGCCTGAAGTGGAATCCAGTAGGAAAAATCTTTGGGATGACTTTGTTTGGTGAGCTATCTCAGAATTCAGGCTCCATATGGATAATATTTGAGGTTTTTTTTGTGGGCTTGTAATTAGTTTGGTCCTTTTGTGTTTTGGTGGTAATTGAGGATGTTTGGGATGTTTGGATAATAGCTTTTTCTTTTGGTGTTTGTATGAATATTTTTTGGTTGGCCATTTGGGATATCATTTGTGTTAAGTCAATTTCTTCATCTGACTCACTGCAAATGTCAGCCCAAATTTTTTTGTTAAGTTTTATAAGGCCTTGGTCCTGTAGAGCCAGGAGGGTTTCGATTGGGAAGGCGTAGTCTGCCTTAGTTTGTTTGGATTGATTGATTGTTGGTTCAATTGGTTGTTGGGCTGAGCTTTTGGAGGATTGTTGGGTAGGTTGTTGGGTAGATGACCCAGTTGGGGTGCTAGACCCTGATTTTTTGATTGGCCCAAGTAGGGCTAGGCGAACGCCTCTGCCTCTAGTAGAGGCTAAAGTTGCCTTTTTAAGCATTGTCGTATCCTTGCTTGTCTCCCTGCAAATATTCACGTGTGAGAAAGTCAGGGAGAGAGTTTGAGTTGCCCTTGATGTGCTCAATATCAAAATAAAAAACAATTAAAATGGCTTGCCATCTGGCAAAAATTTGTTTTAATGCGAGGTTTTTAACATCATTTTGCAAAACGTCTTTTGCTGATTTACAATCAACTCGGACTAAAATTTTTTGATTAAGTCAGATTGAAATTTGTAATGCATAAAACTATGGCTAAAATTTCTTTTTTTGATTGTGGAATAGTTTTGTTAAGTGCTATTCCAATGTTTGGATGTAAATGCAATGATACATTCTTTATCATGCAATTTTTGTTTTAAGATACCCCATATCCTAAATCTGATGCATCTGTTTCCACTATCTTGAATGCATGAGGAACAGGTAGGTAAAGACAAGGATTGCGGACTTTGGTTTTAAGAAATCCGATAATATCAGAATGCTTGTCTATCCATGGTGGGGGATTTTTCTTAAGCCTATCATGGAGAGGCTTAATAAGATTGTTAAGATTTGGGATGAAATCTGATATATAATTGAGACATCCTAGAAACCTCTAGAGCTGAGGTTTATCAAGGATATAATCTGGAAACTTTTATGCAAACAAAATCGATCTTTCAATTGGAGTTATAGTTCGTTGGAAAATCATATGACCAAGAAAACGGATTTTTGTTTGGAAAAGAACAATTTTTGATTTAGAGACAGCAAGACTATTTTTTTGGATGATGTACATAAAAGTTTTAACATGCATGAAATGTTCATACAAAGTTTGGGAAAAGATTAAGACATCATCAATATAAATGATTGCAAAGTTTGAGTACGGGTTGAAAATGTCGTTCATGATTTTTTGAAATTCAGATGGGGCATTTTTCAGACTAAAAGGCATTACATTCCATTCACATTTACCGAATGGAACTGTAAATGCTGTTTTGTATCGGTCTGATTCTGTGATTTGGATCTGCCAAAAACCGGATTTCATATCAAATTTTGAAAAAATGTTTGCGGAGTTTAGTCTATTAAGCAAATCCTTTTTGTTTGGGATAGGATAACGAATCCATTGCAAAGCTTGGTTCAAAGGTTTTTAATTGATGACAAGTCTAGGGGTTCTTCGTTCTATCTCAGCTTGTTTATTAACATAAAAAGCAGAACAGGACCAAGGACTCTTGCTAGGATGAATTAATCCTTTATCCAAAAGATCTTTAATTTCTTTTTGACAATGCTACAAAAGTTACTCATTCATCTCAATGGGGCGGGCTTTTGTAGGGATTTTTGATTCCTTGAAATCTTTTTCATAGGGAAGATCAATGATAAACCACTATTTTATGATAAATCTTGTGCTTAAATTGAATGATTTTATCAACTCTTCACCCACTTATTCATATGAATTTGTATGGTTTTACAATTCCTTCCTTATGATATGACATATGAGAAAACATGTTTCCTAAGCTTTAAAATTATTAAATTTAATTATCCTTTTACCATTCGATGCCGTGATTTGTGTGTTGAGTACTTTCAGGTTTTATAGGGCAGAAATGACTAAAAGGATGGAAAGAAAACATATAAAAATGGAAGGAAAGCACAAATTGGAGTTTTTGAAGAAACTGGAAGCGACGCGAACGCGTGACCCACGCAGAAGCGTGCTTAGCACAAAAAGCATCGACGCAAGTGCATGGACGACGCGAACGCGTGACTCGCGAAACACAACTAACGCGGACACATGACAGACGCAACCGCGTGGAAGAGCAAAACTCCAGATGACGCGACCGCATGACTCACGCAGATGCGTGACGTGCACGATCTTCAGAATTTGCAGAAGTCGGCCCCAGCGATTTCTGGGCCCTTTTTGGCCCAGATCCAAGCCCAGAAAACACAGATTAAAGGGCTATAAGTGGAGGAATCCATCCATTCATGAGGAAACATTGGATACATCATACAACATACATTCATACATAGTTTTAGGATTTAGATGTAGCTTTTAGAAAGAGATGTTCTCTCCTCTCTCTTAGGATTAGGATTAGGACTCCTCTTAAGGGACTCAGGATTATTTTCATCTTCTTCAATTACAGGTTCAATGTTCCTTTTATTTATCTTTTCAATCTAATTTATGAACTTGTCCATGTTAGAATTGATACCTTCATTTAATATAATTTGAGGTATTTCAGACTCATGATTGCTTCTTTCTATTTATTATATAAATAATTTAGATTTTTCCCTTTTGGCTTTGGTTGATTAATTGGTAACTCTTGAGTTGTCAAACTCATCGTGATTGATAATTGTTATCTTTGCTGATTAATTTAGATTCCTATAACTCTAGTCTTTCCTTGAGGAGTTGACTAGGACTTTAGGTGTTAAATTAATTAGTCCACTTAACTGACCTTCATAGTTAGAGGTTGACTTAGTGGTAGCAGAAATATAATTCTCATCACCATTGATAAGGATAACTAGGATAGGACTTCCAGTTTTCATACTTTGCCAAGAGATTTCTTAGTTAGTAATTTATTAATTCCTGCAATCCATTTCTTTTGTTCAAAACCTTTTCAAAACCCAAAAATACTGTTTTCCATAACCAATAGTAAAACATACTTCCCTGCAATTCCTTGAGAAGATGACCCGAGATTTGAATACTTCGGTTTGTAAATTTTATGAGGTTCGTTACTTGTGACAACCAATCGTTTGTAAGAAAGGAATTCTTGCCTGTCTAGAAGCTATACATACAACGGAAATTTATTTGTGAAAATTCTAGATTGCGCGAGAGTTTCGTTCTTCAAAATGGCACCGTTGTCGGGGAGTTGCAAATGTGTGCCTTATTTTTGGTTATTGTAAATATTTTTCTTTTACTTGTTTATTTGTTTTTGTTCTCCCTTCTTGTTTCTAATAACTACTATGAGTTCTCAACCATCTCGCTTTGAGTTTGGTTCTAATTTTGTTGAAAGGAATGGAAGCTATAACAGGATTATGCATCACGGTCTAGGCAATCAGAGATGGATGGAGCCAAGAGGATCTGATCAACCCTTTAGACAACAACACCTTCCTGGATATCGTAGACAAGGATTATTTTACAATGCATACCAAGCTGATAGATATGGTGGACTCCCTTGTAGCTACCAATAAGCCCCACCCTATGCTCAGAGACCATCCTCTCAATATAGCTTCGAACCACCACACTCACAAGCTTCTTTTTGCCATTCGCCACCGTATGATCCTTATCCGCCCCAACGCCAATCCAATTACTCCCAAAAACCACCACTTCCTTATGCACCATGTCCATACCCATCAAGCCAAGAATCACAGGTTCGCTTCGAAGAATCAGTAGACCAATTTCATGCAACCCTTCATCAACTGGAGCAAGCAATAAATCAATTATCTTCCAGACGTTCGAACACTCAACAAACTCCCATGGCTTCATGTGGAGAATCTAATGAAGAACACAGCAGGAAGGAGACACTAGAAACTCCAGTGGACAGTATAGAGCATAACTTCATACTAGAACAAGTAGAGGAAGCTATCATTATAGAAGAAGAAGAATTGGTTGAAGATTTAGGAGATGTTGAACCTCCATGGGAATCCAGAGTTGTGGAGAATTTCGTCAAGGATGTTACAATCGATGCTAATGAGGATAGTGCACAACCCCCGAAGCAGGTATCCTATGAAGAACTGGATGGAATAACCCAAGACGCATGTTTCTGTGATGATAATAATCAAGAGTCAAGTTTTCTTGGTAATGAACTTGCATCCGCAAGTGAATTCTTTGAGATAGAAGAATCTTCCCCAAGTGAATACGAAGATGATGCAGAGGTAGGCTTTTCTCAACCTCCCAATTATGACTCGAGTGATGAGGAAGATATTGATGACTTTGATCAAGACATGGTTGAAATGAAAGAAATTTGCAAAAAAGTGGAAGAATTCACTAAAGACCACAAGGGAGTAGAGCTTGTAGAACCACTGGAAACACTTATCCCGAGGCCATTACCGCCCAATACAAACTTCAAGTGGGTAAAATCCTTAACCTTTATCTTTACTTTTCCACTTGAATATGGTTTACTTGAAACAGATGGCCAGCTTAGAGCTCTTTGCGACTTTAAGAGCAAAAGGAAAATGACTCGCACTCAGCGCTGGTATGCAAGGTTCAATGAGGTTTCACACTTCAATTTAAGGTGCAAAGGTTGGTGTCAATCTCCATTGAAAGGATCTCTGAAGCTGTTTGGTCACTGTAGTGAGAACTCAGATTGCTCATCACTCGGCTGGAAAAATGCAAATCAAGACAGAAACGGGTGTAAAAGCAAAGTTTGGGATTCTGGAATCTATTCTGACATTCAACACCCCGGGAGCCTGGAAACCTGTTCGAAACTGCTCAAAGGCTTTACGTGCCTTGTTTGGGACCCCGGAGGATGCTGGCATTCCAAACACTGGTGGAGATTTCTGGAAGAATTCAAGCACAAGCCACCATAACAGGAAGATCATCAAATGTCCAACTTAAGGACTTTAACTAAAAGTGCTAGGTGGGAGACAACCCACCATGGTATGATCGTTCCTTCTCCATTTTGCTCTATTTATGAATTTTGATTGAACCTGGAATTTTTGCATGACATTCATTGCATTTTGCATTCTGCATACTGCATAAAAAAATAATTAAAAAATATCATGCGAGCGCGCAGGACACGTATGGGCGTGGAATGGACACCGGCATAAGAATCCAACGCCCAGAAAGTTGGGCTGGAATCATGCGGATGTTGTGCATTTAGCATAACGCGAACGCGTCACTTGCATCACACTCATCCCACGCGAAAGCATGAGGGATGCGTTCGCGTCGCGTGGATTATATGGCCCCTAAATCGAAACAGAGAGTTGCGCCAAAACAACGATGGAATTGTGCGTCTAGCACAAATCCAGCGACGCGTTCGCGTGTTTCACATGTCCGCGTCACCCATCTTTCCCCCTAATCACGCGATCGCGTGCTCCACGTGTTCGCGTGGATTTGCAATCACTAACCCCAAAACCATGCGAACCCTAACCCATCGCGCCCCAANCACCTCCTTTCTCTTTCTTCTCTTCTTCTTCCCTTCTCTTCCCTCTCAACCACCTCATCCACCACTGCCCCTACCCGCGACCACCAACTACCGCGCCGCCACCCCCGCCGCCGAATACCCCTCCCAGCGCCACCACCTACAACAGCCCCAAACACTTGCCCCCTTTCCCCCTCCATCCCCTCCGTTACCCTAGCCCGCCCTTGTTCCACCGCCGCGCCGCCGCGCTCCCTCCCAACGCCGCCGCAT
The DNA here is from genome assembly GCF_000817695.3 of Arachis duranensis. NCBI lineage: Eukaryota > Viridiplantae > Streptophyta > Magnoliopsida > Fabales > Fabaceae > Arachis > Arachis duranensis. Next base: position 79,479,176 of record NC_029774.3, on the reverse strand, counting down.
CACCACCACCTTCCCTCTGCCATATCCCTTATGCGTACACATACCAGGTTCTGCCGTACACCGATTTTCTTATCATTCTTCGTTAGTTACGTAGTTATCAGAATTTGTTCGACTTAGGATAGTTAGAGATGCATGTTCGTAGTGGATTCTAGGTGGTTAGGTAGCTAGGATGTGGTTAGTGGATTTAGGCCCGATAATCGCGCCGTTCTTGATTACCTATTTTATCTGTTCTGCAATTTTTTATCTGGATGTGATATTAATTCTGTTCATATGCTATTCTTCATATTGCATGCTGCTGTTATACTGTTATTTCATGTTAGCTATATCTCTTTGCAGCATTTTCAGTTTTATATGAACTGATTTATCCTGTTATGTATTTTCCAGGAACATCCAATTTTAGTCGGAATGTTGCCCAATTTTTTGCAAATTATTTCATCTTTTCCAATTCATATATTGGTTTTGGCAATTTTGAATTTTCCACTACTTGGCTACATCCAAACCAATTCATGAATGCATGGGCTAGCATTCTTATTCCATTTGATTCCTTGGTTAATACTTTGCATTATTGATGATTTCATTCTCCTTTTTCACTTTCCTAATCTATATGCGTTATCATCAATTAACTGCAAACCTTGCTTGAATATGAGTTGCTTATTCTTTCAATTTGTGAATTTCTTGTTAACTAGGAAACCAATCATCATGCCACTTACTCTAACCCTCTTTTTACTAACTCACTGCTTTCACTTTCTAACTTCCTTTTTCACTTATTAACCTTTCTAACTTTCTACCTTCTCTTTTTACCTGCCTACTTTCACTTTTAACTCAAGGCATGATCACTGTTTTTTCTTATTAACATGAATTCCACTTATCATGTATTTTGGATTGTCATTTTTCTTTTTAGACCTTTTCAACTGAACACAATCCCGAATGCGCTTTATTTGACTCAATTCATGCTTCTCTTGCTCTTTTGCCAATATGTGCTTCTTTTGCTATTTGCCTACTTATTTTTCTTCCTTTAATTCTTCAATTATACCTTGGAATTTCTGCTTTTCAGGATGTCTGACCCTCAAGGCAGAGGAAAAGGCAAAGCAACCACTGGCAAAAGGAAAAAAGGCAAATCTTCTATGTCCATCCTTGGCATCTTACATGATGATTCCTGGCGGGAGAAGAACTTTACCCCGCAGAAAAAGGCTGATCAGTTGGTACCTGCGGCTGACCCGGTTAAGTTTGCAAACAAATACTGTGAGCTGAAGTACCCAGTTTTTGCCACATACAGGAACCTGTACCAGGAAAGGACACTAAAAATTCCAGAGGAACTCAGGCAGTACACGTCAGATCAAATCAAACAGAGAGGGTGGTTCTTCCTGGAGAGAAACTTGACTAAAATCAACTTATCCTGGGTCAGAGAATTCTACTGTAACTACTTTTTATCATCCCTGGATGCAGTACAACTCAGAGGCGAGCAAGTTCTGGTTACTGAGGAAGCATTTGAAGACATCCTCCAGCTCCCACCTAAATCAGATCAGCCAGACGGTTACCAGAAAGCTGAGGAGGATATGAGATTCTTGAGGTTTGATTGGGATGCAGTGAAACGGGATATCACTCTTGATCCTACTGTTCCATGGGTCATGGGAAAGAGCACAGTGGTACCCAAGGGAATCAGGCTAATATATCTGAATGATGAGGCTCGGCTATGGCAACAGATTCTGAGTAACTACATGATGCCGAGCACTCATGAGACGGAGGTGCCAGCTACTATGATTACCCTCATCTGGTGTGTGATGACGGGTAAGGACTTATATCTACCCCGCTACATCCGGCATTACATGATCAGAGTCTATGTCAGAGGCACCCTTCCTTTTCCATTCCTGATTACTCAGTTGGGTCGCCGAGCTGAGGTATCTTGAAAGGTTACTGATGAAAAGCCATCCGCCGCAGACTGTAGGAAGATCCTCCCTCACAGTCGGATGTTTCAGGCTTTAGGCTACCGCCCTCCGTTTTTCACTGACTTTGCTGAGGCAGCTACATCTTCAGTTGCTCCTTATGCTTCCACTGCCCCAGCACCACCCACTGCACACCCACCTGCTCCTGAGCCTGTCTACCTTCTGGTGCACCGACACTTTGACCGCTTAGACCAGATAGAGTGCCGCCACCAGAAGCACTTTGAGAGGTCCGAACGTCACAATAGGTGACATTATGAGAGGTCTGAGTGTCGCCACAGGCGACGCTATGAGCACCTCAAGCTGATGATCCGATCCGGTGGCGACATCCCCTCCGAGCCCGACACACCATCAGACACATCTGAGGAGGAGGCGAGCGATCATGAGGAGGACGCACCTACCCAGGCTGAGCAAGGAGGTCCCGAGCACACTGCACCACATCATGAGGAGCACCACCATCTACAGGCCACAGATCCGGAGATTCCTCTGCAGACAGAGCCCCCGATTCAGCAGACCGCTCCTCCTACACTCGCAGCGACTGCAGACCCTCAGCCTACCACCGAGACACCGGCAGCCTGTCCTTCCGGAGATGACACTTCTTCACACCCAGTTTGAGTGAGCATCGAGGACGATGCTATTATTTAAGTGTGGGGAGGTTGCCATCTCTGGTATATTTTTTGGTGAACCACTACAGACTTTTATCTTATTTTGTCCATTTTCTGTATTTTATTTGCATACTTTTTCTCTTTTTTGCTTTTGTTGTACTTTTGCATTCTGCACTTTGGGCTGTATATATCTTGGATATTTTAGCTTAATTTGCACCTTAGTTTACTAGATATATATTAAGTGGATTAATTAGTATAGTTTACCCTTTTTAGCATATGATAGTTTGGTTTAATTGAAAAATAAAAAGAGTAAGCTAGGACCCGTAGTATATTAAAATAATCCACACACCTTGTATATATAGCATTACATGTCAGTTAGTTAACAACATTTCATCAAGGAGAAACACTAAGATTTTAAGGGGCACCTTAAAGATTTACATTGAGTTGAATAGGAAACTCTTAATTTCTACTTGCATGACATACATAACTAATATGTGATTTATGAGCTTAAGAACACATAGCCCGTGAGTTTTGAGCTTGATTGTATGGTTACATCAAACCATAAATTTCATTCCTGTGTGTTTTGCACTTCTTTTCTATGCTTGCAATCTTTATTTTGTTCTAATCTATATGTCCAATTATAGAATATAGATGCATAGCAAGAGATGATTGAGGCCATTATTTGTATTTGTACCCACTTGTCCCAAATAAACTTACCTTTTATGCCATCCCTGTTAGTCCCCTTGAGTTTTTTAATCCCCCTTCATTTTATATCCACATTATTAGCTTTAAGCAGAAAAACAAATAAAAATCCCAAGTTGAATCCTTGGTTAGCTTAAGATAGATATTGTGTATAATTTAAGTGTGGAAAACTTTATGGAAATATGGGATGATAGAAAAAGTAGGAATTTACACTAAACAAGATGTTTCAAAAATTTGGGAAGCATGCTTATGTAAAATCAGAGTAATTAAATTACCATGTGCATTGAAAAAAAAATTATATAAAATAATAATTTTAGTATTTAAATAAGGAAATACAAAAAATTATCCCAAATGCAATTACAAAGAATCAATGCACATGGGACAAGAGTAAAAAATAAAATACATGAGCATGTAACACAAAAGTGGAAAGGTTTGGGTAGCTAGGTGGAGGATTATGAAAATATATAAAATATGTATATGTTAGGTGAGATCTTAGACTAGTCAAGGATTCACTTTGTTAGCTCACTTAGCCTTATATATATATCCTTACCCTTACCTCAGCCCCATTACAACCTAAGAAAAGACCTTATGATCTTTGTATGTTTATATTCAATAATTGTTGATTGATTAGAGAAAAAACAAAGTTTTGGAAAGAATGACTAGAAAAAAAGAGAGTGATTAAACCCAAACATTGAGTGACTAGAGAATAAATACACAATCCAGTGAGGGTTCAATAGCTCATTCTCATATGTCCATGTTTAATTAGTAATTGTCTTGCAAGTTGTGAACTATCTTAACTCAACTCCATTGTAATTGTGCTTTAATATGATTTGGCCCTAGTTGTACATACATGATTCCTTGAAGATATGAATTAATTTAACTACATGTATGCTTTATATATAGGTGAATAATAACTAGAATTGCATGACTCATTTAGGTAGTTGCATTTAGAATAGATTGTATTGCATATGATTCCACCATTTTACCTTTACTCTTTTCTCTTGGATTTAGCATGAGAACATGCTATTGTTTAAGTGTGGAGAGGTTGATAAACCATTGTTTTATGATAAATCTTGTGCTTAAATTGAATGATTTTATCAACTCTTCACCCACTTATTCATATGAATTTGCATGGTTTTACAATTCCTTCCTTATGATAGGACATATGAGAAAACATGTTTCCTAAGCTTTAAAATTATTAAATTTAATTATCCTTTATTACCATTCGATGCCGTGATTTGTGTGTTGAGTACTTTCAGGTTTTATAGGGCAGGAATGACTTAAAGGATGGAAAGAAAACATACAAAAATGGAAGGAAAGCACAAATTGGAGTTTTTGAAGAAACTGGAAGCGACGCGAACGCGTGACCCACGCAGACACGTGCTTAGCACAAAAAGCATCGACGCGAGCGCATGGACGACACGAACGCATGAGTCGGGAAACACAACTAATGCGGACGCATGACTGACACGACCGCGTGGAAGAGCATAACTCCAGATGACGCGACCGCGTGACCCACGTAGACGCGTGATGTGCGCGATCTGCAGAATTTGCAGAAGTTGGCTCCAGCGAATTTTGGGCCCTTTTTGGTCCAGATCCAAACCCAGAAAACACAGATTAAAGGGCTATAAGTGGAGGAATCCATCCATTCATGAGGAGACATTGGATACATCATACAACATACATTCATACATAGTTTTAGGATTTAGATGTAGCTTTTAGAGATAGAGGTTCTCTCCTCTCTCTTAGGATTAGGATTAGGACTCCTTTTAAAGGACTCAGGATTATTTTCATCTTCTTCAATTACAGGTTCAATGTTACATTTATTTATCTTTTCAATCTAATTTATGAACTTGTCCATGTTAGAATTGATACCTTCATTTAATATAATTTGAGGTATTTCAGACTCATGATTGCTTCTTTCTATTTATTATATAAATAACTTAGATTTTTCCCTTTTGGCTTTGGTTGATTAATTGGTAACTCTTGAGTTGTCAAACTCATCGTGATTGATAATTGTTATCTTTGCTGATTAATTTAGATTCCTATAACTCTAGTCTTTCCTTGAGGAGTTGACTAGGACTTTAGGTGTTAAATTAATTAGTCCACTTAACTGACCTTCATAGTTAGAGGTTGACTTAGTGGTAGCAGAAATATAATTCTCATCACCATTAATAAGGATAACTAGGATATGACTTCCATTTTTCATACTTTGCCAAGAGATTTCTTAGTTAGTAATTTATTAATTCCTACAATCCATTTCTCTTGTTCAAAATCTTTTCAAAACCCAAAAATACTATTTTCCATAACCAATAGTAAAACATACTTCCCTGCAATTCTTTGAGAAGACGACCCGAGGTTTGAATACTTCGGTTTATAAATTTTATTGGGTTTGTTAATTGTGACAACCAAACATTTGTAAGAAAGGATTCTTGCCGGTCTAGAAGCTATACTTACAACGGGAATTTATTTGTGAAAATTCTAGATTGCGCGAGAGTTTCGTTCTTTAATCAACAATGTGTTCTTTCCTATTCCAGAAGGTATGAGGCAAATCAGAACAGATAGACTTATCAATTTGATTTGAAAGATTTTTAATTTTATCTTGAATTTTTGGTTGAGAAAGTTGCGATTCAAGGGTTTTGAAAGAGATTTCTTCTTTCAAAAAGCAAATCTGTCTGGTTTTGGATTCAATTAAGTTTACAGATCTCTACTTTGGCAAGTCTAGGAACTCAAAGAAAGTTACCTGTCCTCCTACAAAAGAGGTTAGTCCAGGAAAATCTGCCAGATATGGAAACAAAAGCATTATGAAAGGTGTCCCCAAGACTACATCATTTTTGATGTTCTTTGCTATGATGAATTCAGTGGGAATTCTAAGATTACTCTTTTCAATAAAAACATCAGTTAGTTTAAAATTGATACTTAGCCTTTCGCCCATTATTGAGCTAAGACGTTCAGTAGACTTTTCAAAATATTTTGTGGGGATCAGACCTTCCTTAATACAGTTTAAATCTGCACCTGAGTCAAAGAGTGCGATAGTGTCGAAAATAAAATCTTTAACGATAATTCGGATATGAACACGATGCTTCATAAAAGAGAATACATTTATTATTCTCAAAATTTCTTTTCCTCATTATCGTTAGAAATTTTATTGTCTTGTTTCTTAGAACACTCAGTTTGGTTTAAAAGAGAACCAAGTTCTTCATCATCAGACTCTTCTTGTTGCACTATCTGCGAGAGAATAATTTGATGATTATCTTGATTTCTTTTGATTTTCTTGATTTCCCTCTTAAGGTTGTTAACCTCTATTTGGAGATCCTGGATGGTTATAAGATGAATGACTTATTTTTCTAATTTTTTGTAAATAGGTTTGACGTCATATTTATTGCTAGGGACCAAACTTTTGGGTTTTTTCTTCTTTTGCAAAGATCTTTTCAATTTCAAAAGAAAGTCTTTCTTTTGTTCTGGATTATCAATAGCCTCGATAGCATCAAATAAGAGATCTTGATCTTTGGATAAAATAGTAATTTGCTTGACATCTGAATCTGAGGATGATTCAATGTCATTGATTTGGATGTTATTGATGTCATCCGAAGATTCTGGGTCAGAATCATTATCTGAGATTTCAATCAAAAGATTATTAATATGTTCCTCAATCAGAGGATCAATGTTTAGATTTTTAATCTTTCCTTTTAACCGACAGTATTTTCTAATATGTCCTGGTTTCTTACATGTATAGCAAATAATGGGGTTTTTGTATGGGTGGTTTTGTAAATTCTTTTGGAAACCTTTTTCAATTTTAGGTTTTTGAAAACCTTTTCTGGATCTTCTAAAATTCTTTTCAAGATTAGGTTTAAAAACTTTTCGATTGGATGGTCTTTTAGATTTCCTTGGATGACAAGCAGGAAGACCAAATTGTTCACAGAAAGTTTCCAGATCAATACAATTTTGGGTTTTCTCACGAGCAAGTTGCCTTTGGATTTTATCATCTTGACAAATCTTCAGAGTAACCTTTTGGATGAAAGAAATGAGTTGACCATAACTTAACTCGTCATAGGGTATTATCCCGTCTGGGGTTAAGCTACGAATTTTGTCCCCTTACTTTATCTCCCAGAGATTTGGGCAGTCCAGCAAGAAATTTTTCTTTCTAAAAAGGTTGTTGACCATCTTCTCTGGTATAGACCCTAGTAAGAAAGGTGTCCTTATACCATCGAAAGTCAGACAAAGTTTTACATCTGAGATTGGAAAGTAGTTCAGCAGATCGGTCTTTCCAAAGAGATGGGTCACCTATGAAGTGGCTTGCTATGGTAAAGATTAAGGTGTTGACAGCATCAAGGATAGGTTTTTGGTCATCTCCAATGATGGGTTCGTTCTGATTATTGACTTTTATGGCAGAAAAGATTGAGTGTTTTTGGTTATCAGAAAGATAGTTATCCCACCATCCTTTGAGTTGACCACTGAACTCGGAAATAATAACATTGTCTATTGCTTCTTCAGAAGTTTCATGGGCTGCTTGATAGGCTGTGCCTACCATTGTCATATGCTAAAGCATACTCATGATATTATATTCGGTTTTGCCATCTATGTTCCATTCATAGACATTATTGGCATTGAAGCTGACAAAACCTAGTTCTCTTTCTTCAAGAGCTAGATCTGGAGCGGATACACGATTATAACCATACGCGAAGGGTTTGGTTAAACCCTTCCACTTGGTTAGAGAGTTGGTCATAATAGGACTGACCTTGAGGGACGATTTGCCAGAATCATCACTTTGCTCGGAGGAAGATTCGTTGGAATCATTGCCAAGGGAATTTATGGCTTTGGATGAGTGAGTTTGAATACGAGAGGTAGATTCACCAGAGTTTGTAGGAGTTTCAGGGACAGTAGTAAGACGATTTAGAAGTTGATCGATCTTTTGCATGGCTTCTGAATCACTAGATTTTTGTTTTAAAATAGAAGTTTTAAGACTTTTTTTGCTTTGCTACTCATTTTAAAAGGTTTGAAAAGTAATTTTTTAATAGTTTTGGAAATAGAAGTTTCATGGATGTTTTTTGAAGACAAAAGAGATTCTGAAGATGAAAGGTTGTCACCCAGACATTGTAAAAATCTGTTGGTGTAATTTACCTGTTCAATAAGATTTTTGATATCTTTTGGGGTGACTACTTCATCTACATTTTCGGCTTTGAATGGAGAGGCCATAACTGGGTTATGTTCTTCCGTATTTGAAATAACAAAAGGTCCTTTTGGAGGAAATTCATATATATATATATATATAATTATCATAAGTGCATCATTCCATATAAATTAAAATGAGGTAATGTCAAGAAAATAAACATTAAACACTAAAACAAATTAAATTCAATAGTATCTATTTCAGTTGACTCAAACTCATTATTTTTGTTGCAGGTCCTGATTGCCAGAAGAAGATAGCCTTGCCGCGATGAAGTCAGTATACTCCCGAAGAATCCATCTCTGTAGCAACATTAGGTGGCAAATTATCTCCTTGTTGTCTGATTAGATATCTCAAAAGATTTTTCATTGCTTATCTCTTTGCCTTCTCTTCTGTTGCCTCAACCTTTAATTCTGCAATCTATAACGATCCGCATTTTTGAAAAAACTAAATATAAATAAGTTATAATTTATTTTATTAATTGGAGCTCCTTATTTTTAGAAACTAATTTACTAAGAATAACTAAATTGATTTTTATGATTATTAAAGTTTAACTTAATTATGATTTATTCTATTAATTTGAACCATTTCTTAAAAATTATTTTATTAGGCAAAACTAAATTAATTTTTATAATTATTATTATCATTTGAATTTGGATAAATTAAGGTTATATATTTTAATCTGGGAAATTGATATTTTTAATTTAAAAATAAAGTTTAGTTAATAATATTATTATCGAGTTAGATATCCGCCGATATGAGTAAATATCTGTACTTTTCAGTGAATTTAGCTTTGCTAATTCTTCACCGTATATCTTTTATCATTAAGTTACAAATGTCATTTATATTAGTAACTCACATATATTTAATCCTATATATATTACTACTTGTATTTTAATATATCCAGTTTTTATAATTATCCGTTTAAGATATTTATAACTTGAATCGTTGACTCAATAGTTTAAACGAGTGACACGTGGCCTTAATGACACTTGCCCCTTTATTAATCTCATCATGTCATCATCTTCCTTCTTTCTTTTCTTTTCAACGGAACCAAGATAAAAAAATGGAGGGAGCCGTGAGTGAGAGAGAATGAGAAGCCATGGAAGCCATAACCTTCAGCAATTGATTTCTTGACTTCCGTACTTCTGATAAAAAATATAATCTGATTAAAGTGTTCGTATCTTCCTCCTTTTCATGTTGCGTCACTTTTATTTATGAGAAGTCACCGAAGGCAGCCACTGAACCTTCCAAAGTCGCAGCCGAGAGAAGCGTTGCCATTGAGCTGCCGTGAGAAGAGTCAGACGAGATAGAGAGAGCGGTCGCGATGGAGAAGTGGGGAAGGTGTGGTGGTTTCCTTCACTGCCGTTGCAGCCACCGAAGCCATCGGGAGCCGTCACTGTTGCTGTTTCAGGCTGACCGGAAGAGTGGAGGTGATGGTAGCGCTGCTGTGTGTGACAACAAGGGGCTGCATTGCTGCCAAAGCTCTCTGTCGCTGTTGCTGGACAAGAGAAATAAAGTTTTTAGACGTGTTTGGTTTTATAGGTTTGACTATTTGAGGTAGGGTGCTTTTCTTAAACTTATTTTACTTTTAAGAATTGTTACAAGTTGTTATTAATGCGATAAATATATTTTTATGATTTTTGTAAGTCTTAAAGATTGAACTGAATTGTTTTGGATGGATGTGATTATTTATCTGATTGATTTATTGAATTATTGAGGATGCCGGTTATTTTGATTTGTCGATTTTGGTTTGTTAAGTTGGTTGTTGTTGAACTTTTTCTTGAATTTGGTTTCTGAATTATGATAGAATGATTTGAGTAAATTGGAGCTAATTTTGTTTGATTTGTCAAAAATGAATTTGATAATTGGAAATGATTTGGAATGAGTTTGAGAAAAGGTTTGGTTGGGACCCAAGAAGGATGGCAAAGTCCAAGTTTTAGAGGAGACGCTGCCGAAATTTTTATAAAACTCTAAGATTTTGTTTGAAGTGTTATTTAAAAGAAACTTTAGTTTAAGAATCTTAGTATTTAATTTTGATTTATTATGAAAAGATGATTTATTAGGAACTTGATTTGAGACTTTTGTTCTACTGAAAAGGAGTTTTATAAAAGAGAAATTGATCAAAATAGTTCTTAAAAACGAGATTTTTATATTTGAAACACCTGGGCAGTACGCAAGGGTTGTGTCCCGAGAAGGGTGACAAAGTCCAAGTTTTAGAGGAGATGCTACCGAAATTTTTATAAAACTATAAGATTTTGTTTGAAGAATTATTTAAAAAGAAACTTTAGTTTAAGAATCATAGTATTTGATTTTGATTTATTATGAAAAGATGATTTACTAGGAAGTTGATTTGACACTTTTGTTCTGGTGAAAAGGAGTTTTATAAAAGAGAAATGGATCTGAATTGTTCTTAAAAAAGAGATTTTGATATTTGAAACACCTGGACAGTATGCAAGGATTGTGGCTTAGTCCCACTTGTTTCGGGTCAAAATTTTAAGAAAATTGTGGTGTTGAATGTAAGTTTTGACTTGCCAAGTATCATAGTGGTGTACCGCTTGTCCAGTGTCGCAATGTCTGTGGGGATTGTGGTGGTGTACCACTCACAAATGGTTGGAATTGTGGTTATTTACAGCCTATGGATGTGTGATTTCCAATTGAAAATCTTGTGAGGATCGTGGTGTTGTACCACTCACAATGGTGGGGGATCATGGTGGTGTACCGTCTACCGGTTTTCAAAAGGACGATACCCAGGTTAGCTACCGGATGTGTCAGGTTCTGGCAAAGTAACTGACACGTGATCTCACGGCTAGTAGGATAGGCATGCATCATGTTGCATTTGTTTGCTTTGTTTGGGTGTTTAAGTATTTTGGTTTGCTTATCTAATGAATTCTGTTTAAATGGTAACTATGATAATTGCTGTAACTGTTCTTTAAATGTGTTTGCCTTGTATTTGTTTGTGCTTATGATTGATTTCTATTTTGAGTATTTGGTGATGGATTGATAATAACAGTGATGAGTTTTGTTAGGCCGGAGGCCGAAATTTGATTTAATTTGGGCCTGAAACCATGATTGGTTGGATCAATGGTACGTTTGGGTTAAAATATGTTCTTAGTAAGTGGTGAAATGTGTAGAATGTTATTTTGCATGAGATTTTTTTTAAGAAAAATATGAGATTTAGATTTGGATAATGAACTGACGATCACTGCGATTGAAAATAATTTTTTTCTAAAATATCTTCTTATAACAATTCTTAAACCTTCTACTTGTGTAAGAAGTTTTGTATATATGTATATGTATGTTTGTATTAGTGAAAAAGAGCTTTCGGGTTTTCAAAGAAAATAGCGATACGGTTTTGAGTCAAAGGCTCTTATTTTATTATTAAATATATGAAGTCATCATGATACTTCTTTTTATCAGAGTGGTGCAGCCGGAAGCGTGACAGTCTAATAGTAAGGGTGTTACACAATCGTCCTCTGATACTCTTCAATTCGCACATCAGAATCCGATTGTTTTGCAGTAGTATTGCTAGAAAGTTGAGTGGGACATGGTCCAACACCTAAGGCATGAACTCGTCCTGGGTGCTCCTTTCCAAGAACTTGTGCAAGCGAATCATTTTGTGAAAGCTGTTTGGAGGATTCATCTTGGCTCTCAATATTCACAATTACTTCCTACAGATATACCAGAATTGGGGTTATAATGATTTAAAATTAGCACGATAAATACAATAAGAGAAGTCAAAAATTTTAAACATTCCTTACACCAACAACACAGCATCGTCATGGATATACGAGTCATCTTTTTTTTATGAACCGTGGTCCATAACTCTCCTCTACGAATGGGCTTTCCTTGTAGTTTCTCCTATAACATTGATGTCGACACAATTATAAAAATAACAACACTATATTTATGGAAATGAAGCAAACTCAGAAACACAATAATTATTTATTACCTCTTCGTCTTTTCGTCTTGCCAATGTTTTAGAGCCACCAGCATGTGTGTGAATTTGCTTCGATTGATTTAAAGAATTTTATTTACACCTTTTCTATGAACAAATAACAAAACAAATACAAATGAGACTGAGATGTATGTGTGTGCATGTGTGTGTGTGTGTGTGTGTTAGGGGAAATGAATACAAAATACCATTTGTTACCTTTGTTTTTTCCTTCAAGCGATATTCAAGAAATCATTTCGAGTGATTTTCATCTCTTCCTGATGGGAGATGCTTAACATTTTTCTCAACAGTCTTTGTTTCATTGTCAAACCTATGATACAAGTTGTGTCTTGTATCCTTCTAGTTCTTTCATATCCTTTGCATAATTTCCTGCTGTATTTTTCCTCCGGCGTCGTCCTCATAGTGAAAGACCCGCTACAATTATTTGCCATTGTTAGTAACCAAAACCAATCAAGAAGCATAAGACTATGGTATTGTGAAGAATATCAATAACAAAAAAAGGCTAGTTTAAAATGAAAAAGTATAAAAATATATGAATCTAGATGGCATTTAGTCGCTATTACATATAAGATAGAAATGCTGATTTAAACATATGAAACATAAAATATGAAAATTTAACCAACAATATAATTTACCCATGGCAAAGTTTTCACACAAAAAAAAATGATAACTAAATTGTTTTAATTTGTTGAAACTAAAAGATCTACCTTAACTATTTGTATGCATGTTCTTTGATAGCTTTGTTCACTATCTTCCAACTCTCTTCACAGATGAGAAACTGTGAATAGTCAGTACCCAAACTTCCCAAAAAATCACTTAATAATCTAGTTGCTTGACCAATTAGTTTCAACTCTTTGTTAAATAGGAGTATGATCTTTCTATTTAGAAGAAGTGCTATAGCCTCCTTAATGCTCGTCTTCATCCCTTTTGTCATGCCATCCTCTAAGAATTATTAAAAAAAATTGCAAGATAATCGTTGCACAAAAGGGAGATAGAAGTAAAGGACTTTAAAAATTAATATTAACAAAAAATAGGAGGAAAAAAAGTTTACCAATGACAGTAAGTTTCCAATTGTAACGACCCAATTGAATGTTATCAAAAGGCAGAAAAACATTTACTACTCTTCTATATGATCATACGTTGTCATAGGACATCTCACTGGTATTTCATGAAGTAGCCTCATTACAGGAGCCTCGTAGAAAGGATTTGGGTTAAAGTTCGTATTTAAAACATATAAACAGAGAACGAAGTTCACCCTAGACTCAAAACACTACCTAGAATAGAATTCTCTTTGCAGAACGATCACTCGTAGGTCACGTGAGAATACTCCTGCCTCCATCTGAAGGGGGAGAGAATGGATAAGAACTGGGAAGTTCTTAGTAGACTCGGGCTAATTAGTCAAGTTAATCGCTTCCGTCGTGCTTATTAGTCAATAATATATTTTCTGTAAACAAAAGAAAACATAGAGAATAGATAAATAGAGAAAACAAACAAAGGGAATACAAATATAGAAATACAAGATAATAGCACACAGTAAATACAGAGAATAAAATACAAACAAAGAAGGTATATATCCATACAACAATCATAATAGAAAAAATGTGCAACCAAGTATGATGCATGTCTGTCCTATGCAGGCCATGAGCTCACGTGTCAGTTTACACCCTATAGGCCGACATCACCTAGGAACAAGTCCTAAATATGGTTTTTCATTGTGTCCTTCGTGCATACGTGTCGGTGGTTAAGAATACCACTCCTTCGTGACTACCGGCAGTCGACAAAAAGCTCGCTGCGATAATATACGCACAAGGGGAAATAATAGTCCTCAGTTTGTGGGCGTCTCTGAGATCAACACACAACAAAACAGCGATCCTCAGTTTGTGAGCTATCCCCATGATCAACACACAGCAAAATAGCGATCGTCAGTTCGTGGGCTATCCCCGAGATCAGCACACACAACAGTTCGTGAGTTATTCTTGTAATTAATGATTATCAGTTCGTGGGTTTTCCCACATTTTAACATTTTTCATTATCCTTTCTAAATATCAACAATTCATATAATACCTAGCTCTAAACGCAATCAAGCACTAACTATGTTGCTCCTAGATTGCTTCCCTAATCGACATTTATCTTTGCATTTAAAGCTTTAATTACTTTTTCTTCGTTCTTTTATTTTTTCTTCAACTTTTTATCTTTCTTTTATCTTTTCATCACTAACATGTTCTTACTACACCCTAGGTATTTTATGAAGTTAATTATGAGATTCTGAGCTTAAAGTTGTCTTCCTAAGCCTTTTAAAAAATTTTTCTTTTCACTATTATTTTATTATTATTTATTTTTTAATAATATTTTAATCCAAATTTTCAAAAATTTCATTTTGACCCCAAAAATTTTATAAAAATTATATTTTGACCCTTTTTATTTTTACACTTTAACCCCCTAAACTTTTAGTATTTATACTTTTCCTCCAAAACATAATAATATTTACACTTTGACCCCAAATGGATCAAAGAGCTGTTCTTGAGTGTTCTTGATAAAACTCAAAGTGTTCTTCATAAATTCTTCAGACTCTTTCTTTAATTCTGACATGTTCTTCAAGTAACCGTTTTTGTTTTCTAAAATTCAAATTAAATTTGCAGCCACTAAATCCCCATGATTTTCACTTGATTTCATCACAATTTCATCCCTAATTTAAGGGTTGGGGTTTGATTTTCCAGCTGCACCCAAGAACAACATTCATAGCTTGAATATCATCAAATTTTCACCAAAATTTCACCAAGAATCACTCATATAAATAATCAATTTCAAGAATAACCAAACTATACAACAATCACACAACTCAAATACAATTAATCAAGAATAATTTCACCAAACCTACCTTAATTTGTTTTTCCGAATTCGGTTGCTCATTGAATTGTTCTTAAAGCACTTTTTCCTCCTAAAATCAATCAAGAACAACTTTAAACCTCAAGATCACCAACTGGCCAAACCTTAGCAGCAGGTTAGGAAGGGATTCCTCATCTCAAACTTGCTAGAAATTGAAGTTCCTTGGCCCACAAGTCCAGTTAAACAAGAGATCTAAGGATGAATACCAAGAAAACACATGTTTAAGCATGGTGTTTATAACCGAACCAAAGAGGAAAGATGAGCAGCCACCCAACCTGATTTTAATCCATGAAAAGGGAAATGGATTTAAAGAGGAAGGAGAGAGGATCCCTATAATTGGTTTGAAATTTTGATTTGAATTTTGGTTTGGAAGAAATCAAGATTTGAAGTTCTATGTGTTCAAAATTTTCTCTCTTTTCTTTCTCTCTTATTTTTGGCCATTCAAGGTGGAAATGAGCAGCTTGGAGTGTTTTGGGGGTGGGGGAAATGTGCTTGATGATAATTGGCTAGTTAGGGAGGTGGTTGAAAAATATCTCAGGTATATAATTACTAAAACTAGATGTATTAGGACACAAATAACAACACTTATAGAGATTAATATCTGAGCTACTAATATAGATGACACTAGTAACATGATTAACATGAGAATAGAAAATATATGAGGAGGCATTAGCATTGCTAAAGTCATCAAAGAGTGCTGGTGTTAACCTGCACCAGTAGACTGTGAGCCCGATTAAACTTATCTCCTGTTTTTAACTTAAGCAGATCAAATAATATTATAATATTACTTAAGTATCTCTAATATTAATTTAATAATACTATTATATTACTATTTCTCTTCTCTCATGAATCGAGTTCGGCTTGTCAAATTGAGACTAACTATGGAAACTAGAATATGAAATTCCTAACAGAAGTAGCTCAAAAATTAGGTTCTTCGCGACTATGTCGTTGAACTTAACTCAGTAGAGGTTTTTGCTTCGTGATGAAATAATGATGATGAAGATTGGGGTTATAGATGATGTAGTAGAGGTGCTTGGAGGTGCTTCCTATAACACCCTGATTACCCTAAGCTTTACCTCTAGCCATAAAGCAAAGGTTAATCAGAGGTCATGACAATTCTAAGTCTTATACATAAAATAGATATAGAAGGAATAATAAATCGAGAAGCCCGATGAAGCTCAAAGACCAAGATACAAAATGCGCAAAACATTCACACGAAGCTACAAACTTAAGTTACAAGATAAAGGTACAAGATAACAAGATATAAGTATATAAGAGAGTATAATAGTCATAAGGATCTAGCCACAGCCTGCAAAGTTTAAGCCGGCTAGTTATATACAGACATACAGAGTTTAGAAAGTAAAATAACTTATACAGAATATCTCTCATAAAGTAAGCCTCTAAGGCAAAATAAAATACAAAAGGGAGAGATCTTAAACAAAATATTCAAAAGACTTAAAACCAAGATATAGATCCTCCGCTTTGTCACCATCAAACAACTCACCGAGGTGGGTTGCGACCTGCATCTGAAAAATAACAACAAAGTATAAAATGAGAACCAGAGGTTCTCAGTAAGGTAACAGTGCCCAGTAATGTAAGCTATAAGACCCCGAGACACCAGAGGCAATCCTAGAGCTTCATATCAACACAAGATTCAAGCTTAAAGCATAACTAAAGTTAAAACCATAACTTTAAAACTTAACAATTATAAAATAGGGTAAATGATGCCAAGGCATCTTAGGCTAGTTTTACTAGCCTTTTTCTTTGTTTTTGATAGGTTTTATGCACTTTCTTGAGTCATAAGTAAGCCATTAGGGTAGAAATTCATGTATGCCTATATTCATTCAACCATGAGTAAATTGATGCAATTTCATGATGATTTATGTTATGATTACTTGTATGCTAAGAATGATAAGAATTCTCATGATTTTAGCATAGCTTTGATTCATTTATTGGTTGATGACAGGTGAAGGAAGGCATGGAGGAAGGTTGAAGAAAGAGCATGGAAAGGATGTAGAACAAGCAATGTTGGTGGCCAAGTTGGACCACCAACGTTGACTCAAACTTGAAGAGAAACAGAACATAAACATGCTGAAGCTCACGTTCGAGATGGCATTGGGGTCCAACGTTAACCCCAGCTTAGTGAGAAAATGATCAATTCTGGGGCTGAAGGATTTTTGAGTTGCGCGTACGCATACATGCCACGTACGCGCAAAAAATAGCAAATTTTGGCGTTTGCGCAAAAGCGCACGGTGTGCGTACGCGCCACAACTGAACGTTGGAGGTGATGACAAGTCATCATATACCCATTTTTCAAGCTAATTTCACTTGTTTTGTTAGCATTTATGCACTTTCTTGCATCCTAAGTAAGTGATTTGGAGTAAAAATGCATAACTTCTCTAAATCAAGCAACCACCATGAAATTAATGATAAATCATGAGGTTTAAGCTAATTTTAATTGAATTTTAATTGATTTATAAGCCTCTTGAATTTAGTGATACTTGGAGTGTTGTTTTGGTTTATTATAGGTGAAGAAAAGAAAAGAAAGGAAAAGCGTGGCCTAAGAAGTGTAACTCAAGGAAAGGAAAGTGTGGCAAAAGAGAGAAGAAGCGTGCCGCATGCAAAGGGGGAGGCAATATTGCCCTCCACAAGGGCAGACTGCCCTCTAGGAGGGCAACATAAGGAAACCAAACAATGAAGGCAACTCTGCCCTGCCCACTACAAGGGCAGAGCACAAAATGGTGCCTTGGAACCAAGAGGAAGAGAACATTGCCCTGCCCTTGTGGAGGGCAGAATCAGGCTCTCCAAGGAAGAAATTCAAGGGAAAAATGTCACCCATGCATGCTACAAGGATCGAACAAGGAACCATGAGGAAGCCAAGACTTAAGGATGAGTGCCGTGCCAAGAAACCAAGGAAATTATTATAGCGTGTGCGTCCTCCGTGTTTCGAACACGGGACGGCAAAGTGGCAACTCTGCCCTGCCCTTGGCGCGGGCAGGGCAGTATTTGGATTGGCGCAGCACCTTGCGCACCACGACCCTTTCCTGGCAGCACCACAACTTTCTGCCCTGCCCTTGGCGCGGGCAGGGCAGCGTTTTGCGTTCCTGGCGCACCACGCTCGTCCCTGGCGCACCAATTCCCATCCCTGGCAGCACCAAAGCGCACACTCCTCGATCTGGCAGCACCAACTTTTTCTGCCCTGCCCTTGGCGCGGGCAGGGCAGCATCTCACGCATCAGGGCGCGCCAGACTCGCACCACACCACGCCAGACTCGCAGTACGCCGCACCAGCTCGCACCACCATGCATCAATTTTCTGCCCTGCCCTCCACAAGGGCAGGGCAGCCTCCTGGGAGTGATTTTTAATGGGCCAAAAATTCAATTAAAAATCCAATTGAATTCAATTCTTCACCAATTTAAAAGCCCATCCAAATCCCAAAATCCAAGAATAGAAAGTGTATAAATAGAAGCTAGTTTGATGTAATTAGGACCTCTTTTTACCTTCTTTTGAATTTTTACCTTTTGACTTACTTTTGGCTAGTCTTTGCACTTTCTTTGAGCTTTCTTGAGAGATTTGTCCGAGCACCAAGAGGATCAAGGGAGAATTGACTGATCTCCTTCCTCATTCTTACTTGGGCAATTCTACTCTTCTGTTTTTGAGATTTGGGTGTGTGAAATTGAGGAAATTCTATCTCAATTCCCATTCAAACTCTTTTCAAATTGTTTTCTGCATAATTGAATCTGAATTCTATTCTTCTACTGCTTTCTCTTCTAATTCTTGTCAATTGCTTTGCAAACTTGGATCTAGGAAGGCAATTAGAGATCTAGGCTCTGCTACCTAGTCTCTTGAGACCTGAGACCCAATTTTACTTTTGGTTCTTCTGTGAACCCTTGCTACATTTTATTTTCTTTCTGTTTGAAGGATATTTGCTTCTGATTCAATTTCTGCTCAATCAATTGCTACAATTTACTTCTTCTTGTTTAGATCCTGCAATCCCATTCCTCAATTCCCTTTTATATTCAAGCCATTTATCTTTCTTGCCATTTAAGTTACTGCAATTTACCTTTCTTGCACTTTAAGTTTCAGTCATTTACTTTCTTGTTCTTTAAGATTCTGCAAATTTTACTTTCCTGTTCTTTGATTTACTGCAAATTCCCTTCCCCCTTTACATTTACTGTCATTTAATTCTTGTTAAACACAAATCACTCAACCAAAACTTGATTCGCTTGACTAAATCACCCACTAAACTAAAATTGCTCAATCCTTCAATCCCTGTGGGATCGACCTCACTCATGTGAGTTATTATTACTTGATGCGACCCGGTACACTTGCCGGTGAGTTTTGTGTTGGATCGTTTTCTACACATCAGGAGGTCCAACGTTACCTCAAACGCTACCTCCGACGTCCGCGATGCTAAGCCCAGAATTGAGATTGGAAAAATTGGAATCGACGCGCACGCGTCAATGCCGCGTACGCCCGGGCACCAAAAAAAGTAATGGGCGCTTAAGCGCACAGTACGCGTACGCGCAAAAATGCCAACGTTGGAGAGAACGTTGGGGGTCCAACACTGAAGCCAACATCCCACTTCCCTGGTTTAAACTAGAAAATGAAATTCTTGCATCCATGCGCAAGCGCACAGTCCGCGTATGCGTGGATGAGCATTTTCGGCATTTTGCTCAGAAGCGCACGGTATGCTTACACGCGGATCGGAGGACGTTGACCCTCCAACGTTGATTCAAAAGCCAGTGATAGCAAAACTTGCTGGTTTTGCTGGTTGCTCTAAGATGGCGTTTGAGTCAACGTTGGCCTTCAAACATTGACTTCAAATTTTACACAGATTTCTTCTCAACACCAAGGGCAACCAATTGGAGCCATCCTCAACCCAGTTCCATCAAGGCCAAAAGCCCAATTCAAGGCTTGAAGATCAATGGAAGAGAGTGTATAAATAGCTTAGAATTCAAGTTAGTGATGGGACCTATTTTTTACCATTCTTATTTTGGGGAACTTTTACACATTCAGATCTCTTTTCAGCTTTTCTTCTTTACTGAGCTTTGATTTCAAAATGTATTTTTCAATTCCACTTTGCATTTTGAGAGCTATGAACCACTAAACCCCTTTCATTGGGTTAGGGGGCTCTATTGTAATTAAATGGATCAATAGTAGTTTTCATCTTCTTCCTCTTTCTATTCTCTTGATTTTTGTTAGAAAGCTTTCAGTCTTAACTCAATTGCTTTCTCACATTGGATTAGATTGGGGTTTGGATGGATATAGTGACATGGAATCCTACCAATACTTTGATCTATTAATTTGTGTGGTATAGTCAGTGACCGAACTTCAACTCTTCTCATGAGCAAGTAAATCAAGACATTGGGCAATTGTTCATGCTTAGAGAGATTGGTCAGCCAAGACATTGGAATCCGATCATCTAAGATTGCCAGACAATGTCAATGAATGCATTGATTGAGGAAGAGATGAAAATGATTTGATCCGGAGAATTCAATATCTCCTGAAGCCCAATGAATCCCCTTTTTCTAATCTACCCATTCTATTTAATCTCTGCTCTTTAATTTCATGCTAAATCCCCATTCCCGTTTAATTTCTTGCAATTTAAGCTTCTGTCATTTAATTTCCTGAACTTTAATTTCGGTCATTTAATTTCTTGCAAATTTTAGTTTCCCGCCAATTTTACATTCAGCAAATCTCAATTCAATTATGATTTCGCTCAACTAGCATAATTCTTCAATTATAATTGCTCGATCTACCAATCCCTGTGGGATTCGACCTCACTCTTTTGTGAGTTTTTACTTGACAACAATCTGGTGCACTTGCCGGAAGAAAATTTGTTGAGAGACAGTTTCCGAGTGAATCAAGTTTATGGTGCCGTTGCCGGGGATTGGTTTTGTATTGACAATTACAAAATTGAAGGATAAGTAGATTGAGCATTTTTCTTTTCTTTTGTTACTAGAATTTCAATTTTTGTTGTTCATTTAATTTTATGCAATTTTTAGTAATTTCTTTTGAATTTCTCTTTGTTGCTTTACTTTCCAGTAAACTAACTCACTAACCTACAAACTATTTGATAAATTGCTCTAACCAAGCTGACTATACTCTATTTTAGTAACCTCTACACTTGTTATTTTCTTTTTTTTTACTTGTTCATTGTATGAAAGGTAGGAGAAAGGAAATTTCAACTTCCTTTGATAGTGAACCATAAAGAACCTTCCTAAGACTAAGGAGGGAAGCAAGAGAAAAAAGGGTTGTTGGTGCAGAAGAAGAGGAAGAATACTTTGACATAACCATGGAGGATAATATGGAGAACCATTGATGAGCGGATAATTTATACGCTTTTTGGCATTACTTTTAGTATGTTTTTAGTATGTTTTAGTTAGTTTTTATTATATTTTATTAGTTTTTATTTAAAATTCACTTTTCTGGACTTTACTATGAGTTTATGTATTTTTCTGTGATTTCAGATATTTTCTGGCTGAAATTGAGGGACCTGAGCAAAAATCTAATTCAGAGGCTGAAAAAGGACTGCAGATGCTGTTGGATTCTGACCTCCTTGCACTCGAAGTGGATTTTCTGGAGCTACAAAAACCCAATTGGCGCGCTCTCAAATTTGTTAGAAAGTAGACATCCTGGGCTTTCCAGCAATATAATAGTCTATACTTTGCCCGAGATTTGATGGCCCAAACTGGCGTTCCAAATCAGCTCAAGACTGCCCGGCGTTTAACGCCGAAACTGGCACAAAAGTGGGAGTTAAACGCCCAAACTGGCACAAAAGCTGGCGTTTAACTCCAAGAAAAGTCTCTACACAAAAATGCTTCAATGCTCAGCCCAAGCACACACCAAGTGGGCCCCGAAGTGGATTTTTACGTCATTTACTCATTTTTGTAAACCCTAAGCTACTAGTTCTCTATAAATAGGACCTTTTGCTATTGTATTTTCATCTTTGGATGTCTAGTTCTTAGATCATCTGGGTAGCTATCTTCGAGTAGTCTTATGCTATCTTAGATCATGGGGTTGGCCTCACGACCATGCCTAGACCTTGTTCTTATGACAACCACCTCCGTTCTACCTTAGATTGAGTGGATATCTCTTGGATTCCTTAATCAGAATCTTCGTGGTATAAACTAGAATTGATGGCGGCATTCTTGAGAATCCGGAAGGTCTAAACCTTGTCTGGGGTATTCTGAGTAGGATTCAAGGATTGAATGACTGTGACGAGCTTCAAACTTGCGATTGTGGGGCGTTAGTGATAGACGCAAAAGAATCACTGGATTCTATTCCGACATGATCGAGAACCGACAGATGAATAGTCGTGCTGTGACAGAGCGCGTTGAACATTTTCACTGAGAGGACGGGACTGTAGCCATTAACATTGGTGATGCCCAACATACAGCAAGCCATGGAAAGGATTAAGAAGGATTGGATGAAGACAGTAGCAAAGCAGAGAGACGGAAGGGACAAAGCATCTCCATACGCTTATCTGAAATTCTCACCAATGAATTGCATAAGTATCTCTATCTTTATTTTATGTTTTTATTCATCTTTTAATCATTAATCCTCCATAACCATTTGAATCCGCTTGACTGAGATTTACAAGATGACCATAGCTTGCTTTATACCAACAATCTCCGTGGGATCGACCCTTACTCGCGTAAGGTTTATTACTTGGAT
>NC_029774.3:79450890-79454139 GCF_000817695.3 Arachis duranensis | reverse complement strand
TGAATGCCATATTGGCTCAGAACAAAATATTGACTTAGCAAGTCAATTTGATTTCTCAAAGTCTGTCTGGAATGCAAGCTGCACCAGGCAGTACTAAGGACACTTCATCCAAAGAAGAAGCTTATGATCCTAAGAACCCATCAATGGAAGAGGTGAATTATATGGGAGAACCCTATGGAAACACCTATAATCCTTCATGGAGAAATCATCCAAATCTCTCATGGAAGGATCAACAGAGACCTCAACAAGGTTTCAACAACAATAATGGTGGAAGAAACAGGTTTAGCAATGGCAAGCCTTTTCCATCATCTTCTCAGC
The DNA here is from genome assembly GCF_000817695.3 of Arachis duranensis. Taxonomy (NCBI): domain Eukaryota; kingdom Viridiplantae; phylum Streptophyta; class Magnoliopsida; order Fabales; family Fabaceae; genus Arachis; species Arachis duranensis. Next base: position 79,453,821 of record NC_029774.3, on the reverse strand, counting down.
AACAGACAGAGAATTCTAAGCAGAGCCACTCTGACTTAGCAACCATGGTCTCTGGTCTAATCAAAACCACTCAAAGTTTCATGACTGAAACAAGGTCCTCCATTAGAAACTTGAAGGCACAAGTGGGTCAGCTGAGTAAGAAAGGTACTGAACTCCCTCTTAGTACTCTTCCAAGCAATATAGAAGAGAATCCAAAAGGAGAGTGTAAGGCCATCAACATGGCCGAATTTGGAGAGGAGGAAGAGGCAGTGATCGCCACTGAGAAAGACCTCAATGGACGTCCACTGGTCTCCAATGAGTTCCCTAATGAGGAACCATGGGAATCTGAGGCTCACACTGAGACCATAGAAATTCCATTGGATTTACTTCTGCCATTCATGAGCTCTGATGAGTATTCTTCCTCTGAAGAGGACGAAGATATCACTGAAGAGCAAGTTGCTAAGTACCTTGGAGCAATCATGAAGCTAAATGACAAGTTATTTGGAAAAGAGACTTGGGAGGATGAACCCCCTTTGCTCACCAAAGACTTGGATGACTTGACTGGGCAGAGATTACCTCAAAAGAGACAGTACCCTGGGAAGTTCTCAGTACCTTGTACATTAGGCACCATGACCTTCGAGAAGGCTCTGTGTGACCTAGGGTCAAGCATAAACCTCATGCCTCTCTCTGTAATGGAGAAGCTAGGGATCTTTGAGGTACAAGCTGCAAGAATCTCACTAGAGATGGCAGATAATTCAAGAAAGCAAGCTTATGGACTTGTAGAGGATGTTTTGGTAAAGATTGAAGACCATTACATCCCTGCTGATTTCATAGTCCTAGAGACTGGGAAGTGCATGGATGAATCCATCATCCTTGGCAGACGTTTTCTAGCCACAGCAAAGGCTGTGATTGATGTTGACAGAGGAGAATTGATCATTCAAGTGAATGAAGAATCACTTATGTTTAAGGCTCAAGGATATCCTTCTGTAACCATGGAGAGGAAGCATGAAGAGCTTCTCTCAAAACAGAGTCAAATAGAGCCCCCACACTCAAACTCTAAGTTTGGTGTTGGGAGGCCACAACCAAATTCTAAGTTTGGTGTTGAACCCCCACATTCAAACTCTAAGTTTGGTGTTGGGAGGTTCCAACATTGTTCTAAACATCTGTGAGGCTCCATGAGATCCCACTGTCAAGCTACTGACATTAAAGTAGCGCTTGTTGGGAGGCAACCCAATGTTATATTTATCTATTTTCCTTTTGTTATTTTATGTTTTCTGTAGGTTGATGATCATGTGAAGTCACAAAATCAATTGAAAAAGAAAAAATAGAATGAAAAACAGAAAGAAAAATAGCACACCCTGGAGGAAAACTTACTGGCGTTTAAACGCCAGTGAAGACAGCAAAATGGGCGTTTAACGCCCAGTCTGGCACCATTCTGGGCGTTTAACGCCAGAAAGGGGCACCAGACTGGCGTTTAACGCCAGAAAGGGGCACCAGACTGGCGTTTAACGCAAGGAATGGGCAAGAAGCTGGCGTTAAATGCCAGAAATGGGCAGCAGCCTGGCGTTTAATGCCAGGATTGGCAGAAAGGGCATTTTGCACGCCACTTGGTGCAGGGATGAGCTATCCTTGACACCTCAAGATCTGTGGACCCACAGGATCCCCACTTACCCCACCACTCTCTCTCTTCTTCACCCATTCACCAATCACCTCAATAACTCTTCCCTAAAAAAACACTTCACCTATCAAATCCCACCATTCTCTTCACCACTCACATCCATCCTTCATAAAACCCCACCTACCTCACCATTCAAATTCAAACCACTTTCCCTCCCAAACCCACCCATAATGACAAAACCCTACCCCTCTCTCCACCCCTATATAAACCCTTCTTCACTCCTTCATTTTCACACAACCTAAACACTACTTCTCCCCTTTGGCCGAACTACAAAGCCCCCTCCATCTCCTCCATTTTCTTCTTATTCTACTCCTTTCTTTCTTCTTTTGCTCGAGGACGAGGAAACCTTCTAAGTTTAGTGTGGTAAAAGCGTTGCTTTTTATTTTTTCATAACTATTTATGGCATCTAAGGCTGGAGAAACCTCTAGAAAGAGGAAAGGGAAGGCAAAAGCTTCTACCTCCGAGTCATGGAAGATGGAGAGATTCATCTCAAGGGTGCATCAAGACCACTTCTATGAAGTTGTGTCCATGAAGAAGGTGATCCCCGAGGTCCCTTTCAAACTCAAAAAGAGTGAATATCCGGAGATCCGACATGAGATCTAAAGAAGAGGTTGGAAAGTTCTTACCAACCCCATTCAACAAGTCAAAATCTTAACAGTTCAAGAGTTCTATGCCAATGCATGGATCACCAAGAACCATGATCAAAGTGTGAACCCGGACCCAAAGAATTGGCTTACAATGGTTCGGGGGAAATGCTTAGATTTTAGTCCGGAAAATGTAAGGTTGGCATTCAACTTGCCCATGATGCAAGGAGATGAACACCCCTACACTAGAAGGGTCAACTTTGATCAAAGGTTGGACCAAGTCCTCATAGACATTTGTGAAGAGGGCGCTCAATAAAAGAGAGATTCAAGAGGGAAGCCGGTTCAACTGAGAAGGCATGACCTCAAGCCCGTGGCTAGAGGATGGTTGGAGTTTATCCAACGCTCAATCATTTTCACTAGCAACCGGTCCGAAGTTACTATAGACCGGGCTATCATGATTCATAGCATCATGATTAGAGAGGAAGTAGAAGTTCATGAGGTTATATCCCAAGAACTATATAAGGTGGCGAACAAGTCCTCTACCTTGGCAAGGTTAGCCTTCCCTCATCTCATTTGTCACCTCTGTAATTAAGTTGGAGTTGACATAGAGGGAGACATCCTCATTGATGAGGACAAGCCCATCACTAAGAAAAGGATGGAGCAAACAAGAGATCCCACTCATCATGAAAT
>NC_029774.3:79447856-79450876 GCF_000817695.3 Arachis duranensis | reverse complement strand
ATTTTCCTTTGTTATTTTATGTCTTTTGTAGGTTGATGATCATGAGAAGTCACAAAATCAATGAAAAAAGCAAAAACAGAAAGAAAAACAGCCCTCCCTAGGAGAATTGAGTTCCAACATGGGACAACTAAGGGTGGAACACCAAGAACATTCCATCCTCCTCCATGAAATTAAAGAAGATCAAAGAATCATGAGAGAGGAGCAACAAAGACAAGGAAGAGACATTGAGGAGCTCAAGCACTCCATAAGATCTTCAAGAGGAAGAACAAGCCGCCATCACTAAGGTGGACCCGTTATTTAATCTCCTTGTTCTTTATTTTTCTGTTTTTCAAAAATTATGCTCTATGTTTTATTTATGTTTGTGTCTTATGATCATTAGTGTCTTAGTGTCTATGCCTTAAAGTTATGAATGTCCTATGAATCCATCACCTTTCTTAAATGAAAAATGTTCTTAATTGAAAAAGAGAAGAATTGCATGAATTTTGAATTTTATAATAGATTAAATATTTTGATGTGGTGGCAATACTTTTGACTTCTGAATGTATGCTTGAACAGTGCATATGCCTTTTGAATTTGTTGTTCATGAATGTTAAAATTAGTTGGCTCTTGAAAGAATGATGAAAAAGGAGACATGTTACTGAGGATCTAAAAAATCATAAAAATGATTCTTGAAGCAAGAAAAAGCATTGAATTCAAAAAAAAAAAGAGCAAGCAGAAAAAGCCAATAGCCCTTTAAACCAAAAGGCAAGGAAAAAAATAAAAAGGATCCAAGGCTTTGAGCATCAGTGGATAGGAGGGCCCACAGGAATAATATCTTGGCCTAAGCGGCTAAACCAAGTTGTCCCTAACCATGTGCTTGTGGCGTAAAGGTGTCAAGTGAAAACTTGAGACTGAGCGGTTAAAGTCGTGATCCGAAGCAAAAAGAGTGTGCTTACGAACCCTGGACACCTCTAATTGGGGACTCTAGCAAAGTTGAGTCACAATTTGAAAAGGTTCACCCAGTTATGTGTCTGTGGCATGGATATATCCGGTGGTAATACTGGAAAACAGAGTGCTTTGGGCCACGGCCAAGACTCATAAAGTAACTGTGTTCAAGAATCATCATACTTAACTAAGAGAATCAATAACATTATCCGGATTCTGAGTGCCTATAGAAGCCAATCATTTTGAACTTCAAAGGATAAAGTGAGATGCCAAAACTGTTCAGAGGCAAAAAGCTACTAGTCCCGCTCATCTGATTGGAGCTAAGTTTCATTGATAATTTGGAGTCTATAGTATATTCTCTTCTTTTTATCCTATTTGATTTTCAGTTGCTTGGGGACAAGCAACAATTTAAGTTTGGTGTTGTGATGAGCGGATAATTTATACGCTTTTTGGCATTGTTTTTAATATGTTTTTAGTATGTTTTAGTTAGTTTTTATTATATTTTTATTAGTTTTTATTTAAAATTCACTTTTCTGGACTTTACTATGATTTTGTGTGTTTTTCTGTGATTTTAGGTATTTTCTGGCTGAAATTGAGGGACCTGAGCAAAAATCTGATTCAGAGGCTGAAAAAGGACTGCAGATGCTGTTGGATTCTGACCTCCCTGCACTCGAAGTGAATTTTCCGAAGCTACAGAAGCCCAATTGGCGCGCTCTCAATTTTATTGGAAAGTAGACATTCTGGGCTTTCCAGCAATATTTAATAGTCCATACTTTGCATGAGATTTGATGGCCCAAACCGGCGTTCCAAATCAGCTCAAGACTGCCTGGCGTTTAACGCCGGAACTGGCACAGAAGTGGGAGTTAAACGCCCAAACTGGCACAAAAGCTGGCGTTTAACTCCAAGAAAAGTCTCTACACGAAAATGCTTCAATGCTCAGCCGAAGCACACACCAAGTGGGCCCGGAAGTAGATTTTTACGTCTTTTACTCATTTTTGTAAACCCTAAGCTACTAGTTCCCTATAAATAGGACCTTTTGCTATTGTATTTTCATCTTTGGACGTCTAGTTCTTAGATCATCTGGGTAGCTATCTTCGAGTAGTCTTATGCTATCTTAGATCATGGGGCTGGCCTCACGGCCATGCCTAGACCTTGTTCTTATGTATTTTCAACGGTGGAGTTTCTACACACCATAGATTAAGGTGTGGAGCTCTGCTGTACCTCGATTATTAATGCAATTACTATTGTTCATCTATTCAATTCAACTTATTGTTATTCTAAGATATCACTTGTTCCTCAACTTGATGAATGTGATGATCTGTGACACTCATCATCATTCTCACCTATGAATGTGTGCTTGACAACCACCTCCGTTCTACCTTAGATTGAGTGGATATCTCTTGGATTCTTTAATCAGAATCTTCGTGGTATAAGCTAGAATTGATGGCGGCATTCTTGAGAATCCGGAAGGTCTAAACCTTGTCTGTGGTATTCTGAGTAGGATTCAAGGATTGAATGACTGTGACGAGCATCAAACTCGCGATTGTGGGGCGTTAGTGACAGTCGCAAAAGAATCACTGGATTCTATTCCGACATGATCGAGAACCGACAGATGAATAGTCGTGCTGTGACAGAGCGCGTTGAACATTTTCACTGAGAGGACGGGACTGTAGCCATTGACAATGATGATGCCCAACATACAGCTTGCCATGGAAAGGAGTAAGAAGGATTGGATGAAGACAGTAGCAAAGCAGAGAGACGGAAGGGACAAAGCATCTCCATACGCTTATCTGAAATTCTCACCAATGAATTACATAAGTATCTCTATCTTTATTTTATGTTTTATTCATCTTTTAATCATTAATCCTCCATAACCATTTGAATCCGCCTGACTGAGATTTACAAGATGACCATAGCTTGCTTCATACCAACAATCTCCATGGGATTGACCCTTAATCGCGTAAGGTTTATTACTTAGATGACCTAGTGCACTTGCTGGTTAGTTGTGCGAAATTGTGATAAAGAGCTGAGATTGCAATTGAGCGTACTGGTGCACAAAATTGTGATCACTACAACTTCGCACAACTAACCAGCAG
>NC_029774.3:79442249-79443238 GCF_000817695.3 Arachis duranensis | reverse complement strand
CTCTTTTGAGGCAGTTTCTGCCTAGACAAGTCATCCAGTTCCTTGGTGAGCAAAGGGGATTCATCCTCCCAAGTCTCATTTCCAAATAACTTGTCATTTAGCTTCATGATTGCTCCAAGGTATTTAGCAACTTGCTCTTCAGTGACATACTCATCCTCTTCAGAGGAGGAGTACTCATCAGAGCTCATGAATGGCAGAAGTAAGTCCAATGGAATCTCTATGGTCTCAGTTTGAGCCTCAGATTCCCAAGGTTCCTCATTGGGGAACTCATTGGAGGTCAATGGACGCCCAGTGAGGCCTTCCTCAGTGGCGTTCACTGCCTCTTCTTCCTCCCAGAATTCGGCCATATTAATGGCCTTGCACTCTCCTTTTGGATTTTCATCAGTATTGCTTGGGAGAGTACTAGGAGGGAGTTCAGTAATTTTCTTGCTCAGCTGACCCACTTGTCCTTCCAAGTTTCTAATGGAAGACCTTGTTTCAGTCATGAAACTTTGAGTGGTTTTGATTAGGTCAGAGACCATGGTTGCTAAGTCAGAGGTATTCTGCTTAGAGCTCTCTGTCTGTTGCTGAGAAGATGATGGAAAAGGCTTGCTATTGCTAAACCTGTTTCTTCCACCATTATTGTTATTGAAACCTTGTTGGGGTCTCTGTTGATCCTTCCATGAAAGATTTGGATGATTCCTCCATGAAGGATTGTAGGTGTTTCCATAGGGTTCTCCCATGTAATTCACCTCTTCTATTGAAGGGTTCTCAGGATCATAAGCTTCTTCCTCAGATGAAGCTTCCTTAGTACTGCTTGGTGCATTTTGCATTCCAGACAGACTTTGAGAAATCATATTGACTTGTTGAGTCAATATTTTGTTCTGAGCCAATATGGCATTCAGAGTGTCAATCTCAAGAACTCCTTTCTTCTGACTAGTCCCATTGTTCACAGGATTCCTTTCAGAAGTGTACATAAATTGGTTATTTGCAACCATTTCAATCAGTTC
>NC_029774.3:79433329-79434565 GCF_000817695.3 Arachis duranensis | reverse complement strand
TGGAAGTCCATGGAACTTGCAATTCTGTTGCATTAGAGAAACTAATTGAGGCTTAAGCTCAAAGTTGTTTGCTCCAATGGCAGGGATAGAGATGCTTCTCCCATAGAAATCGGGAGTAGGTGCAGTAAAGTCACCCAGCACCTTCCTTGCATTGTTGGCATTGTTGTCTTCAGCTGCCATGTGTTCTTCTTCCTTGAAGAATTCGTTTAGGTCCTCTACAAAGAGTTGTGCCTTAGCTTCTCTTAGCTTTCGTTTCAAGGTCCTTTCAGGTTCAGGATCAGCTTCAACAAGAATGCCTTTGTCCTTGTTCCTGCTCATATGAAAGAGAAGAGAACAAGAAAATGTGGAATCCTCTATGTCACAGTATAGAGATTCCTTGAGGTGTCAGAGGAAGAAAAAATGGAAGACAGAGGTAGAAAATTCGAACTTATCAAAGAAGATGGAGTTCGAATTTTGCATTAAGGGATAGTGTTAGTCCATAATTAGAAGGATGTGAGAAGAAGGGAAGTAATTTTCGAAAATTTGGTAAAAGATTTTGAAAACATTTTGAAAAACACTAATTGATTCTCAAAAACTAAGAATAGAAAAAGAATCAATTGATTTTTGAAAAATATTTTGAAATTAGAAATTAAAAAGATTTGATTGAAAACTTATTTTGAAAAAGATGTGATTGAGAAGATATGATTGATTAAAAAAATGTGATTGAGAAGATATGATTTGAAAACAATTTTAAAAGATATGATTTGAAAACAATTTGAAAAGATATGATTTTAAAAATTAATGACTTGCCTAACAAGAAAAGATATAATTCAAACATAAAACCTTCCTCAACAGAAAAGGCAAAAAATGTTCAATCAAATCATTAATTGTTAGTAAGTATCTTTGAAAAAGGAAAGAAATTGATTTTGAAAACATTTGATTGAAAAGATATGATTTGAAAAAGATTTGATTTTGAAAAACTTTGAAAACTTGAAAAAAAATTGATTTTGAAAACAAAATCTTCCCCCTTGTGCCATCCTGGCGTTTAACGCCCAATGCACTACCTTTTTGGGCGTTAAACACCCAACCAGGCACCCTGGCTGGCGTTTAAACGCCAATCTGTCCTTCTTCACTGGGCATTTTTGAATGCCCAGCTTTTTCTGTGTGATTCCTCTGCAGTATGTTCTGAATCTTCAATTCTCTGTATTATTGACTTGAAAAGACACAAATTAAAAATATTTTTGGATTTTTAATAAT
>NC_029774.3:79409629-79431010 GCF_000817695.3 Arachis duranensis | reverse complement strand
GTACCATGTTGATGGCGCCATTGATGATCACAATTTCATGCACCAACCATCATGAAGAAGAGGTGAACAACAATGCTAGAAGTGGTGGAGCTAACCCTGCTGGGCAAGAAAGGAGAGTTCTGGGATCATACATCAATCCAAACCCAGAAAATTGTGGGAACAGCATTTAGAGGCCAACTATCCATGCTAACAATTTTAAATTAAAGCCTCAGCTCATAACTCTTGTGCAAAACAACTGTTCTTATGGAGGAAGTGCACAAGAGAATCTTAATGAGCATCTTACTAAGTTCCAAAGGATATGCGACATGGTTAAGTCTAATGATATTCATCCTGACACCTATAGATTGTTACTGTTTCCATTTTCTTTGAGGGGCAAAGCCTCAAAATGGTTAGAATCATTCCCCAAGGAAAGCTTGACAACATGGGAAGATGTAATGAATAGATTTTTGATAAGGTTCTACCCTCCACAAAAAGTCAACAGGTTGAGAACTGAAGTGCAAACATTCAGACAGCTAGATAGGGAAACCATTTATGAAGTATGGGAGATATTAAAGGATTTGACAAGAAGATGCCCCCCAGACATGTTTAATGAGTGGGTACAAATTCATATCTTCTATGAAGGATTGAATCATGAATAAAAAATGGCTGTAGACCACTCATCTGGAGGCTCACTTAACAAGAAGAAGATCATTGAGGAAGCCATAGATGTGATAGAAACAGTGGTGGATAATGAATATTTTTATGCCTCAGACAGGAGCAATAACAGGGGAGTCTTGGAATTGAACCATATGGATACAATCCTGGCACAGAACAAGATGATTACCAAGCAACTTGCTGAGTTGACTAAGTAAATGGAGAAGAATGAGGCTGTAGCTATCCACTCTCAACCCTCACCTCAAGAAGAGTTGGAGACAAAAGAAGGAGTTAATTGCGAGGAGGTAAATTACCTCGGAAATTCATCTAGGCAAGCTAATGATCCAAACTCTAAGACCTATAACTCTGGTTGGAGAAACCACCCAAACTTTGGGTGGGAGAACCAACAAAACCAAGGCCAAGACCACAGACCACAAAATCCTAACCAGTACAACAACTCCACCCACCAAAAATCCAACCAAAAACCATACCATACCACACAAAACACTCATTCACATCCACTATATCAAAGCCACAACAACCATTCTCAACACCCCGATTTCAATGAACCATCATCACCTGAGGATGACAGAATGGCCAGGATGGAAGCAATGCTTTCTAGTCTTTGCAAAGAAGTTAAAGACATAAAGAAATTCAAGGAGGAAGTAATATCCAATCGGCAAAATCAAGACGCTGCCACTCAGAAGCTTGAAGCACAAGTTGGATATTTGTCCAAACAAACCTCAAGCTACAGTTCCAGTAGTGTCACCAAGACAATTTCAAGGGAGGAATGCAAGGCTATTACCCTCAGAAGTAGAAGAGAGTTGGAAGAGAAGTCAAAGGAAACTAAAGAAGAGAAAGCAGAGGATAGTTCAACTGACAAGGAAGAAGCACAGACGCCTACTCCCAGTTTAGCAGAGGAAGAGGAAGTTCTAAAATCATATGTCCCTAAACCCTCAATGCCTAATGAAGAATGCTAAGGACAGCCAATTCTCCAAATTCTTGGAGATCTTCAAGAAACTTTAGATCAACATTCCCTTTGCTGAAGCACTAGAGCAAATGCCACTCTATGCTAAGTTTCTGAAGGAATTGATGACCAAGAAAAGAAGTTGGAGGAATGATGAAACTATGATACTTACTGAGGAATGTAGTGCTATTATCCAACACAAGCTACCTCAAAAATTGAAGGACCCAGGAAGCTTCCAAATTCTCTGTATCATAGGGGAAATAACAGTTGAGAAAGCCTTGTGTGATTTGGGAGCTAGTATAAACTTGATGTCCTTGACTATGATGAAAAGGATGAAGATTGAGGAAGCCAAACCAACAAGAATAGCCCTCAAACTAGCAGATCGATCATTCAAATTCCCTCATGGCATAGTAGAAGACTTGCTTGTGAAAGTAGAAGACTTCATCTTTCCTGTTGACTTTGTAGTTTTGGACATGGAGGAGGAAGCCAAGGCATCAATAATCTTGGGAAGGCCATTTTTAGCTACTACTGGGGCCATCATTGATGTCCAGAAGGGTGAACTTACCCTTAGGCTACATGATGAGAAAAATGGTATTCAACGTATTCAAGGCTATGAGCTATCCACTAGAGTCACTAGGAGAACCAGAGTCACCAGGAGAGTGTATGAGGCTAGATGCAGTGGAAACGGTAGTGCAAGAGACACTTGAAGAAGCACTTGGAGAATTGACAGAGGATGACTCCATGTTGAATATTGAAGTTGCTGAGGTCGGCTCAACAGAAGTGCCTCTTCCAAGCACATTAGAGGAGAGAAAAAAAGGAAAAAAGCACCCAAACTGGAACTAAAAGCACTGCCACCTACTCTCAAGTATGCATACTTGGGGAGTGATGGAAGTTACGCTGTAATCATCAATTCTGCCCTTAGTCAAGAACAGGAAGAGGAATTAATCAAGGTGTTACAAAAGCACCAAGATGCCATTGGATAGACCCTTGCTAGCTTAAAAGGCATAAGCTCATCCATATGCATGCATAAGATCTTGCTGGAAGAGGATGCTAAACCCTCCATTCAAGCCCAAAGAAGATTGAATCCTGTCATGAAAGAAGTGGTTCAGAAAGAGGTGATGAAGCTATGGCAGGCAGGTGTGATCTATTCCATTTCAGATAGCCCATGGGTGAGTCCTGTTCATGTGGTTCCAAAGAAGGGAGGGATCACAGTTATGCCTAACGAGAAGAACGAACTCATCCCCACAAGAACAGTAACTGGCTGGAGGATGTGCATTGACTATAGGAAACTCAGTGAGGCAACTAGAAAAGATCATTTGCCACTCCCTTTTATGGATCAGATGTTGGAGAGATTGGCAGGACATGCATACTACTATTTTCTTGATGGATATTCGGGTTATAACCAAATAGTGGTTGATCCAAGAGATCAAGAAAAGACATCATTTACCTGTCCATATGGAGTTTTTGCTTACAGGCGCATGACTTTTGGATTGTGCAATGCTCCTGCAACTTTCCAAAGATGCATGTTGTCTATTTTTTCAGACATGATTGAAAAATTCATTGAAGTCTTCATGGACGATTCCTCAGTCTTTGGAGATTCATTTCCCAATTGCCTTAATCATCTTGCCTTAGTGTTAAAAAGGTGCCAAGAGATAAACCTAGTTCTAAACTGGGAAAAATGCCATTTTATGGTAAAAGAAGGGATTGTCCTTGGCCATAAAATTTCAGAAAAAAGGCATAGAAGTAGACAAAGCTAAGGTGGAATTAATTGAGAAATTACCTCCACCTAGTAATGTCAAGGCAATTCAGAGTTTTCTAGAGCATGCTGGTTTCTACAGAAGGTTTATTAGGGACTTTTCCAAAATTGCAAAACTTTGAGCAACTTATTAGTCTCTGATACACCTTTTATATTTGATCAACAATGTGCACTAGCTTTTGAAACATTGAAAAGAGAACTGTCCTTAGCACCTATCATTACCCCCACCTGATTGGAATTCACCCTTTGAGCTGATGTGTGATGCATCAGACCTTGTTGTTGGGGCAGTGCTTGGCCAGAGGAAAGGCAATTTAGTGCATGTTATCTATTATGCCAGCAAAATTTTAAATGAAAATCAAAGAAATTATACCACTACTGAGAAAGAATTGCTAGCCATTGTGTTTGTATTTGACAAGTTTAGATCATACCTCATTGGATCTAAAGTTGTTGTTTTTACTGATGATGCAGCTTTGAAGTATTTACTTGCAAAATAAGAATCAAAACCAAGGATGATAAGGTGGATTTTGTTATTGAAGGAATTCAACATTGAGATTAAGGACAAGAAGGGAGTGGAGAACAAAGTAGTAGATTATTTGTCCCGAATCCCTTGTGGAGAAGATATAACCCACCAATCAAGTGTCAATGAGTTCTTCCCTGATGAGCAATCGATGCTGGTTCATAAGGCACCATGGTTTGCGGACATTGCTAATTTTAAGGCAACGGGGGAGTTTCCTTCAATGATCAACAAGCATCAAAAAAGGAAACTCATCAATGATGTAAAGTATTTCATTTGGGATGAGCCATACTTATTCAAGAAATGCTCGGATGGATTGATAAAAAGGTGTGTTTCCGAGGAGGAAGAAAGGAAAGTTTTATGGAATTGTCATGGGTCCTGCTATGGTGGCCATTTTGGAGGAGAGAGAACCGCAGCAAAGATCCTGCAGTGTGGATTTTTTTAGCCCACCATCTTCAAAGATGCACGAGAGCTAGTGAAGAAATGCAATGAATATAAACGGGTTGGAAATTTGCCCAAGAAAAATGAGATGCCACAACAATTCATCCTGGAACTTGAGCTGTTTGATGTATGGGGGATTGACTTCATGGGACCATTCTCAACCTCATACTTAAACAACTACATTTTGGTGGCAGTAGATTATGTATCAAAATGGGTGGAGGCCATTGCAACTCCTACAAATGACAACAAGGTGGTACTGAACTTCCTTAGAAAGAATATCTTCAGCAGGTTTGGAGTTCCCAGAGCACTCATCAGTAATGGAGGCAGCCATTTTTGCAACAGACCATTAGAGACTCTTCTCTTAAGATATGGGGTAAAGCATAAGGTGGCCACACCTTATCACCCCCAAACAAGTGGGCAGACAGAAATATTCAACAGAGAGCTAAAAAGGATATTGGAAAAGACTGTGGGAGCATCAAGAAAGGATTGGTCGAAGAAGCTGGATGAAGCTTTTTGGGCATATAGGATAGCCTTCAAAACACCAATTGGGATGTCGCCATATCAGTTGGTGTATGGTAAGACTTGTCACCTGCCACTAGAGCTTGAACACAAGGCTTTTTGGGCTCTCAAGTTATTGAACTTCGATAGCAAAGCTGCTGGTGAGAAGAGGCTCTTGCAACTGCAAGAATTGGAGAAATTTAGGTTCCAAGCTTATGAAAATGCCAAGATATACAAGGAAAAAACAAAGGAAAAGCATGACTCCAAGATCGTGCCAAGAAGATTTGAGAAAGGACAGAAATTGCTACTTTATAACTCCAGACTGAAACTGTTCCCTGGAAAATTGAGATCAAGGTGGTCAGGACCTTTTCTTGTCACCAAGGTCTCTCCTGATAGACATATAGAAATCATGGAAGAAAAGTCACAGGAGACCTTCATTGTTAATGGACAAAGTCTGAAACAATATTTGGGCGATATGAAGGAAAGGCCTAAGACAAAATACAGACTCGACTAAAGAGGAACGTCAAGCTAGTGACGTTAAAAGAGTGCTTGTTAGGAGGCAACCCAACCAAAGGTAGTTTTCTTCTCCTAGTGAATTCAATAAATGAGTTAAGTAGAGTCTCTGTATTGCAACGAGCTAAGTTTGGTGTTGCACACCAACATAATTTAAGAGTGAATGTGTAAATCTAAGTTTGGTGTTCCACCATGAAGTTCATTAAAAACACATTTCACCCTCAGCATAAATAGTTATCGGCTCCAAACAATCAGAGAAATCACTTAAGAGTTGTTTGTTTTCTAGTTTTTAGTCAGTTGGTTCATAGTTACTTTGGTAAATAAAAGTGCTTGATGTTTTCTGCATAAGATTTAAACTGCTGTATAAGGCAAGGAGCTAAGTTTGGTGTTCACCCACCAATCTAAGTTCAAAAGCCTACAAACATTCATGCATGCTAACAATCTCTCAAGTGCTCGGGGAACACGCAACTTCCAATGGCTTGCAGGAATTCAATCAATATCTTGGGAGGACTATACACCATCAGCTGAGAGCAAGAAGAAGAAGCCACCAAGAGGTTGTATCGTTACTTAATTCCATCAGTGGTGAAATGCTCTAAGCTGGAAGTCTGAATGTGCCCATCTTAATAGTAACTTTTAGTTTGCATCTTGTGTATTTCATTTTGCAATCAATATGCTAGCTTAGGTGTGTGTGCTTTCACTTTCACTAAGATTAAATGCTTGTCTTGTCCCCTGAGTCTTTTCAGTTTCAATAAAAGAAATGTTTGAACATGAATTGGATTAGTTCCTTTTTAGCAAAGCAACATCATAGCAAGTGGTGGCATATATGTTTGATTGTGTGGTAGCTCACTCGTAATGAATAAAAGGATAGATTGTTCTCTTTCTAAGTGAAAATTAGCTTACTGTCTATGAATCTTAGCAAATAAAAGTCATTGGTTGAAAGAAAAACAAACAAAAAGAAAGAAAAAGAAAAGGCAAAAGTGGCAGCAAAAACAAAAGGAGCAATGAATAAGGCTAGACACCAATGACTAGAACCTTAGGACATATGCCTATGGTGCCTTTGTACTAGGATTTGCTTGGATGATTAGGTTCTATGGAGTGCCTTAACACTTGGTAACTTGGGTTAACTAACCCGGGATTATCAACCGAAAGTCCATTATCAAGAGCAACCTAGTTGCAAGACATTTAGTAACCCAAAGAGGTGCTGGGCATCAGTGTTCTAAGAAGAAATGTGAGCCAAGTGTCTGTAGTGAATAATGTGTTGAGCACAAATAAGTTGAGAACTTGCTATACACATGACACTGAGCTAAAGCTCGCAGGAAAAGAAAATGAAAAAAAGTAATTACCAAGGATAAATAAACAATAAGTGGTCATAGCAGTGTGTTAATTGATGCTTGAAGGAGACATTCTATGCCTAAAGATCAATAAGAAGCTAGCTGCTACATTGTCTGCATAAAACCCCATGAGTTACTAATAATGCTTTGCTGATATGAACATCTCCTTCCGTTTCATTCTTTCTTCTTAATAATTTAGTACTTGCTTAGGGACAAGCAAGATTTAAGTTTGGTGTTGTGATGCCAGGGTATCTTAGGCTAGTTTTACTAGCCTTTTTCTTTGTTTTTGATAGGTTTTATGAACTTTCTTGAGTCATAAGTAAGCCATTAGGATAGAAATTCAAGTATGCCTATATTCATTCAACCATGAATAAATTGATGCAATTTCATGATGATTTATGTGATGATTACTTGTATGCTAAGAATGATAAGAATTCTCATGATTTTAGCATAGCTTTGATGCATATATTGGTTGATGATAGGTGAAGGAAGGCATGGAGGAAGGTTGAAGAAAGAGAATGGAAAGGATGGAGAACAAGCAACGTTGGTAGCCAAGTTGGACCACTAACGTTGAATCAAACATGAAAAGAAATAGAACTCAAACATGCTAAAGCTCACGTTCGAGATGGCGTTGGAGGTCCAACGTTAACCCCAACGTAGTGAGAAAATGATCAATTCTGGGGCTGAAGGATTTTTGAGTTGTGCGTACGCATACATGCCGTGTACGCGCAAAAACAGCAAATTTTGGCATTTGCGTGGAAGCGCACGGTGCGCGTACGCACCACAACTGAACGTTGGAGGTCTAACGTTACCTCAAACACTACCTCCAACGTCCATAATGCTCAGCCCATAATTGAGATTGGAAAAATTGGAATCGACGCGCACGCGTCAATGCTGCGTACACGCGGATACAAAAAAAAGTAATGGGCGCTTAAGCACACAGTACGCGTACGCGCAAAAATGCCAACGTTGGAGAGAACGTTGGGGGTCCAACGCTGAAGCTAACATCCCACTTCCCTGGTTTAAAATAGAAAATGAAATTCTTGCATCCACGCACAAGCGTACAGTGCGCGTACGCGTGGATGAGCATTTTTGGCATTTTGTACGGAAGCGCACGGTACACGTACGCGCGGATCGGCGAACGTTGACCCTCCAACATTGAGTCAAATGCCAGTGACAACAAAACTTGCTGGTTTTGCTGGTTTCTCTAAGATGGCGTTTGAGTCAGCGTTGGCCCTCAAACGTTGACTCAAACTTGAAGCATCAGTTCAAATTTTGCACAAATCTCTTCTCAACACCAAGGGCAACCAATTGGAGCCATCCTCAACCCAGTTCCATCAAGGCCAAAAGTCCAATTCAAGGCTTGAAGATCAATGGAAGAGAGTGTATAAATAGCTTAGAATTCAAGTTAGTGACGGGACCTTTTTTTTTACCATTTTTATTTTGGGGAACTTTTATACTTTCAGATCTCTTTTCAGCTTTTCTTTTTTACTGAGCTTTGATTTCAGAATGTATTTTTCAATTCCATTTTGCATTTTGAGAGCTATGAACCACTAAACCCCTTTCATTGGGTTAGGGAGCATTATTGTAATTCAATGGATCAATAATAGTTTTCATCTTCTTCTTCTTTCTTTTCTCTTGATTTTTGTTAGAAAGCTTTCGGTCTTAACTCAATTGGATAGTTGTCTTGAGAGAGAAGCTATTCATAATTGGAAGTCTTTGGAGCCTTCAGAGAGGAATGAAGAATTCATGCTAGAATTGCTTTCTCACATTGGATTAGATTGGGGTTTGGATGGATATAGTGACATGTAATCCTACCAATACTTTGATCTATGAATTTGTGTGGTATAGTCAGTGACCGAACTTCAACTCTTACCATGAGCAATTAAATCAAGACATTGGGCAATTGTTTATGCTTAGAGAGATTGGTGAGCCAAGACATTAGAATCCGATCATCTAAGATTTCCAAACAATGTCAATGAATGCATTGATTGAGGAAGAGATGAAAATGATTTGATCCAGAGAATTCAATATCTCCTGAAGCCCAATAAACCCCCCATTTCTGATCTACCCATTCTATTGAATCTCTGCTCTTTAATTTCATGCTAAATCCCCATTCCTGTTTAATTTCTTGCAATTTAAGCTTCTGCCATTTAATTTCCTCCACTTTAATTTCAGTCATTTAATTTCTTGCAAATTTTAGTTTCTCGCCAATTTTACATTCAGCAAATCTCAATTCAATTATGATTTCGCTCAACTCGCATAATTATTCAATTATAATTGCTCAATCTACCAATCCCTATGGGATTTGATCTCACTCTTTTGTGAGTTTTTACTTGACGACAATTCGGTGCACTTGCCGGAAGGAAATTTGTTCAGAGACGGTTTCCGAGCGAATCAGCAAACTATCCTAAGGGATTTCTAACTATGAGATCATTGCTGTTCCACAGCCTTGACCAGCCTAACTGCCATGCGATCCCATCGCCATCGCCTACCGTGCCTCCTCAATCTCAGTAGAAAGCACAATTAATTACGATGCAAGTAAAAGGCATATATGTCAAGTAATTCAAATAGGCAATTAGTCATGTTATACAATTAGACATACAATTCAAGTCGGCAAAGCAAGCAAACAGATAAAAGATGCACATGATGAATGCCTGTCTTATAGGCTTTGATATCACATTGTTGGTTTAACTGCCAACGTGACACATCTCCATGGAGATGTTGCCTTTCGGAATCATAATGGGAACCCCCGAGATATGGTGCTCAGAACACTGTCCAGGGTTTTGTGCCTGCAAACTCTAATGATCCAAAGGGATGCGAGCGGGATACTATTGCCACGGACCTCACATCTCAACGTAAGCAGTACAAACCACCACCCTTACGCCGCTGCCGCTCCCTCGACAAACGGGGTCCAACCAAACCTTCCCTGCCAGGTGCATAGTGTCTCAACAATCTCAGTATAAAATAGTGATTCATGGATCCATCATTCCATTCCAAGTCCCAGACTCATCTCAACCACTTCCAATTCATAATTTCCATTCCAAACTCATTAGTTCACCGCTTTCATAATTCCTTATCAATAATCACCAATATACTATTCTTCCTTCTCACTCAACCAAACCCATCCTCAGTACAACAAAAATCTAAGCCTCCGTACCGTCACTATGTTTTAGCATCCAAAAATAAGCCAAAAAGTCTTAGATAAGTGTCACAGAAGTTTACAAACTTGTCGAGAAGGTGAAATAGTTAAAAACAAGATTTTTATTGAAAAACAGGGCAATGTGCGTATGCACAGGGGTGTGCATGCGCACGCCCAAGAGGATTTTCAAATGTGTGCGTCCGCATAGAGGTGTGCGTACGCACATGGAGTAAAAATTTCAACTCTGTTCATCCGCACAAGGCGTGCGAACACCCTCAACAGAGTGCACGTTCCAACGTGTGTGTGCGCACAGGTCTGTGCATGCGCATAGCTTGCAAAGCTTCGTTGGCTATGTGTGCGCATAGAAAGTGCCAGCGCTCCCAACAGCACCCACATCCCTGTGTGTGCATGCGCACAGTTTCAAAATTACACGGGGTGTGGATGCGCACAAGGCTGTGCATGCGCACACAAACCATAAATCATAAAATTCTGCAACATTGCAGAATTCAAATGTTGACACCAAAATTTGAATGATCATAACTTCCTGTACAAAAATCTAAATTTTACAAACTTCGTATCATTTTGAAAATCTTTCAATGAACTTTAATTCTAAACAAATTTCAACAAATTTTAAAAATTGAGGCACAAGTTATGACCCGCCAAAGTTCACCAAAATACATTAGGTTCTCAATTTTCCAAATTTTCCAACCAAAACCAAACCACAATCTCATCAAACTCCAAAACACATCAGATCTCACACTTTTCATACCTCAATTCACCACTTCACCTTATGAAATCATCAATCCCAATTATTAATTACATAACACTATATTCATTTCTAAACCAACACATTAATCAATTATCATTCCACCATTCCAACAATCATCATAATCAATCTCCATCTCAATCTTCAATACCATATTATTAACATCAACGTTACCATTCATAAAAAACAAACCAAATCATCAAATCATCATACATCATACATCATCATACAACAATTCCAACAACAAATTTAATTCAATCCTATCCTATGGGTCACTAGCCTAAGTGTCTAGAAATATTATATATTACATAGAGAAAATTGAGACCATACCTTGGCCGATTCCCAATATGCACAAAACCCAAGATTGACTACAAATCAAGCTTCCAAAAGTCCTTAAGCCACCAAATCCACTTCCAAGCTATTCAAATCATCAACATTCTCCATATAACATTAATTCAAGCTATATACACATAATTCATGACTAGATCAACCTAGGGTTTCATCAAAATTACAATTTCACAAGGTTTGAGAATAAACTCACCTAATCCAAGATTGATTGGGTCAAACCCAATAGGAACCAAAGACTAGAATATACCTAAACACCCAAAATCACAAAATTTCACTTAATACAAAATCCCAAAAACTCGAATTTCTTAGGGTAGAGAATAGGGCAGGGAATTTCGAGAAGCTTACCACAAGGCTTAGTTAGAAGTGATGGGCTCGGTGAGAGCTTTGTGTAGCCACCAACGTCACATAAATCGGAGCACTGTAGCTCGAGTTTTGGCCGCTGGAAGTGGAGGATGAATAGTAACCTCCTCCCTTTTGCTCTCTTCTCTCTCTTCTCTCTATGCAGCTCTGTTTTTAAGATATGAGGATGAATGTGGCTGAAATGGGTTCATTAGTGAACTTATATATGTTGGGCTTGGGCCCAATTTGGACCCGGTTCTTCCTGTTAACGTTTTTTGCCCGTTTGGCCCAACTTTGGACTAAACGTTTAAAATTAGTACCCGATTTTCAATTCTAAATATTTTTCTAAGGTTTTGTTCTGTTTTTATTGTTCTCGTACAGTACTGGACAGACTTAAACCGGTACTACCGATTAATTTACCGGTACGCATTTTTATGCAATTTTCTAAAGAAAATTAGATTTTCCAACTTAGAGTCCAAATATCATATCAAAATTTTCTAATTAATATTCTAAAATTTTGAACCTATTTCAGGCAATTAAATTATTATTATTAGACATTGATTAATTGGTTAATTAATTTGTAGTTCTTACACTTCCTTCACAGAACTTCCGAAAAACTCCGTTTTGTTAAAAACTAGGTCGTTACATTCTACCCTCGTTAAAAAAAAAATTTTCCCTCAAAATTTCAGCCATGTGCAAGAATTCATCTTCCAGTGATCTATTTCTTTCAAACCATCCTGACAAAGAGACCGATTCGTTCCCAACATCCAAATCTCACATAGGCATAGCCATGAAGATCGTAACAGATTTGAAGAAAGCAGTGCCTTGATGAGCGGATAATTTATACGCTTTTTGGCATTGTTTTTAGATAGTTTTTAATATAATCTATCTACTTTTAGGGATGTTTTCATTAGTTTTTATGCTAAATTCACATTTCTGGAATTTACTATGAGTTTTTATGTTTTTCTGTGATTTCAGGTATTTTCTGGCAGAAATTGAGGGACCTGAGCAAAACTCTGATAATGAGGCTGACAAAGGACTGCTAATGCTGTTGGATTCTGACCTCCCTGCACTCGAAATGGATTTTCTGGAGTTACAGAACTCCAAATGGCGCTCTCTCAACGGCGTTGAAAAGTAGACATCCAGAGCTTTCTACAAATATATAATAGTTGATACTTTATTTGGGATTAGATGACGCAAACTGGCGCTCAACGCCAGTTCCATGTTGCATTTTGGAGTCAAACGCCAGAAACACGTCACGAACCAGAGTTGAATGCCGAAAACACGTTACAACTCTGCATTCAACTCTAAGAGAAGCCTCTCCACGTGTAAAGCTCAAGCTCAGCCCAAGCACACACCAAGTGGGCCCCGAAAGTGGATTTCTACATCAATTACTTACTTCTGTAAACCCTAGTAGCTAGTTTAGTATAAATAGAACTTTTTACTAGTGTATTAGAAGTCTTTTGACCGATCCTGGATCCTAAATTGTATTTTGGATCCTGTGATCACGTTTTGGGAGCTGGCCATTCGGCCATGCCTGAACCTTCATCACTTATGTATTTTCAACGGTGGAGTTTCTACACACCATAGATTAAGGGTGTGGAGCTCTGCTGTACCTCGAAGTTTTAATGCAATTACTACTATCTTTTATTCAAATTTAATCTTATTTTTGTTCTAAGATACTACTCGTACTTCAACCTGATAGATGTGATGATCCGTGACACTCATCATCATCCGTCCCTATGAACGCGTGCCTAACAACCACTTCCGTTCTACAAGCGAAAGCTAGAGTGTGTATCTCTTGGATTCCTGATGCACGACGCATGGTTGCCCTCGCCTGACAATCAAGCCTTCCATTCCGTGAGATCAGAGTCTTCGTGGTATAAGCTAGAATTGATGGCGGCATTCATGGGAATCCGGAAAGTCTAAGCCTTGTCTGTGGTATTCCGAGTAGGATTCCGGGATTGAATGACTGTGATGAGCTTCAAACTCGCGATTGTTGGGCGTGATGACAAACACAAAAGAATTAAGGGATTCTATTCCGACATGATCGAGAACCGACAAATGATTAGCCGTGCCGTGACAGAGCATTTAGATCTTTTTCACTGAGAGGATGGGATGTAGCCATTGACAACGGTGATGCCCTACATACAGCTTGCCATGGAAGGAGTAAGAAGGATTGGATGAAGGCAGTAGGAAATCAGAGATTCAGAAGGAGCACAGCATCTTCATACGCCTATCTGAAATTCCCATCGATGATCTACATAAGTATTTCTATCTTTATTTTCAGTTTATTTATTATTATTATTCGAAAACTCCATAACCGCTTATTATCCGCCTGACTGAGATTTACAAGATGACCATAGCTTGCTTCATACCAACAATCTCTGTGGGATCGACCCTTACTCACGTAAGGTTTATTACTTGGACGACCCAGTACACTTGCTAGTTAGTTGAGCGAAGTTGTGAAATTATGTTTAGACCATGGTATTGAGCACCAAGTTTTTGGGGCCTTTACTGGGGAATCAATTTCAAACAACAATTTAAGTATGAATCACAATTTTGTCCACCAAGTTTTTGGTGCCGTTGCCCGGGATTGTTCGAGTATGGACAACTGACGGTTCATCTTGTTGCTCAGATAAGGTAATTTCTTTTTTTATTTTATTTTCAAAAAATTTTCAAAAATATTTTTCAAAATTTTCCCTTTGTTTTCGAAAAATCCTTCATAGTTTTTAAGAATGAATTCTAGAGTTTCAAAATGGTATGCTGAAGCTTGGCTGGCCATCAAGCTTTAGACTAACCTGGTATGATTCCTGGGATTTTGATTGAGGACTTTGAATTCATTACTTCCTTTTTCTTATATGTTTTTCGAAAAATATAAAATAAAATCCAAAAAAAAATTTAATAAAATCATAAAATCAAAAATATTTTATGATTCTTGTTTGAGTCTTGTGTCATGTTTTAAGTTTGGTGTCAATGGCATATTCATCTTGTTCTTGCATTTTTCGAAAATTCATGCATTCATAGTGTTCTTCATGATCTTCAAGTTGTTCTTGGTAGGTCTTCTTGTTTGATCTTTAAATTTTCTTGTTTTGTGTTGTATGATGTTTTTCATGTGAATTTTTGCATTCATAGTGTCTAAACATGAAAGATTTCTAAGTTTGGTGTCTTGCATGTTTTCTTTGCATAAAAAATTTTTCAAAAATATGTTCTTGATGTTCATCATGATCTTTAAAGTGTTCTTGGTGTCCATCTTGACATTCATAGTGTTCTTGCATGTATCAGTGATTTTGATCCAAAATTCTCATGTTTTGGGTCATATTTGTGTTTTTCTCTCTCATCATTAAAAATTTAAAAATAAAAAAATATATCTTTTCCTTTTTTTTCTCAAAATTTCAAAAATTTGGGTTGACTTAGTCAAAAATTTTTAAAATTAGTTGTTTCTTGTAAGTGAAGTTAAATTTTCAAATTTTAAAAAATCTTATCTGTTCCGGTGGGTTACCTAAAATTGTAGGTCGATCTCGGTCGAGATCTTCTGTGTTGGTCGGAGCTGACGTGTCCGGCAGGTAGATAACCACCGGAGCTGGTGTGTCCGACTTGTGGGACCGAAAGTGCTGCTGATCCTTCGTCCCCGGCGGGTGGGGGGTACCTGCAAGGGACTCCAATTCCTAAGTTAGCAAGGGTATTAAGCAGGTATTGAGTAGAATCAAAGTATGAGTTATACCTGGGTGCTCTAGTGTATTTATAGTTGTGAGATGTGACCTTCTGTAGATAAGATAAGTTACTTATCTTATCTTATCTTTTGTTTTAGGTCAGCTTACTTTCCATGGAACCGCCCTTGTCTCTATCGGCTTGGGCTGCCTTTGGATCTGGGTCGTATTCCTTGATTTGGGCCCTTCTTTGGGCTTTTCCTGTCGCTTTGGCCGACTTCTTTGTAAAGAAGTCGGTCCGCTTGTCCTAAAGAGGTCGGTCGCTTTGTTACTGAACATCCTGACTCGGTCATCTCGACCCAGGGTATGAACAGTGCCCCTGCTTGAGTTTGGTCTTCTTTTTTGAGGCCGTGTTCTTTGACTTCGGTCCTTCTTTAGTGAAGCCGAACTTAAGCATTTTGTCGATTCCTTTGTAGAAGCTTTTGAATGTAGAACATTTTTTCCTCTAAAAGTGCGCGCTTTTATATCGGTGCTTTGGAAAACGTGCGAGGGTTTAATGCCTACATTAATTTTAACATTAATTGTCCCGTTTTCTTTTTGGATCTTTTATTTTGATTTTGAAAACCCAGAAACGGTTTCTCTCCTTCGCCCTTTTCGTAACTTCTTCGCATTTCTTCCTTCATTCTCTCGCTTTCAACTTTTCTTTGTGTTACGGCGTCGTTTGATTTTTCTGAAGCCTCTGCCTGGAGTTTTGTAGTTCCGCGTTTCAGCCCCGCGACGTTGCTTTTGCTCGTGTCTTCTCTTTTACTTTGAGAGAGCAATTCCAGATTTCGCCTTCCCTCTTCAACTTCCTTTGACGCCTGCTACTTTTTTCAGGTTGGTACTAACTTTCTTGCTTCTTTTACAGCTCCACTTTTAGTTTTTTCGTGAAGCTTTGATTTTGCATGTTTGAAAGTTTGAGCCTTTTCATGATCTTGTGTTTGTTTTGTCGCTGTAAATGTGTTTTCCTTGGCTTTCTTTTGCGCGCTTTGTTTCCGTCGAGGCTTTCTAGGGTTTTGTTGTTGCTTCTGGTAGAGAATCTGCATCTGTTCTTCTAGGGTTTTGTTGTTTTCTGATTTTGAGAAAGTTCGTACTTTTAACGATTTCTACTTTGCGTGTTTTGACGTTTGGGGATGATGACTTAAGGACTTCTAAAAATGCTTACTTGTTTGAAGTCTTTTTCTTGTTTGAGAAATGCTGGGGTGGGAGCTGTAGATTTTTCTAGAAACCTTGCTTGATTATTGTCTCCAAAGGATGCCCCAGGGCTTTTGGTTTGAGTCTTGGGGTTTTTCCTTTTCTGTTTTGTTTCGCCTGTATCGTATTAAGTTGTTTTCTCCCTTGTCCGAGATGTTTTTAGTAACCCCATCTTCTTTTCTTACTTGTAGGATTAGTTGGACTCATGTCTTCTCGCAATAACATTGTAGAGATGTCTTCAAGAGTTCCTGAGGGCATGTCCGATTGGCTGGACTCCCTTGTCTTGTTGTGTGTTTCTGTTGTGGATGCCGAATTTTGCACAGAGCTGAGGAAGCGCCATAGGATTTGTGGTAACAGCGCCCGTGAGGGGGATTATGAGCTTGTTACTCCTGAGGCCGATGAGAGAGTTTGTTTTTCGACTTCCGTCGAGGGGAAGCATCCCTTCTTTTACGCCTATGAATACTTTTTCAGTCAATTAAACGTTACCTTTCCCTTTACTGCTTTTGAGACTGACTTATTGTGGTCTTGTAACATTGCCCCATCCCAGCTTCATCCAAATTCCTGGGGTTTTATTAAAATTTTTTAGCCCCCATGATCTAAGAACTAGACGTCCAAAGATAAAAATACAATAGCAAAAGGTCCTATTTATAGAGAACTAGTAGCTTAGGGTTTACAAAAATGAGTAAATGACGTAAAAATTCACTTTCGGGCCCACTTGATGTGTGCTTGGGCTGAGCATTGAAGCATTTTCATGTAGAGACTTTTCTTGGAGTTAAACGCCAGCTTTTGTGCCAGTTTGGGCGTTTAACTCCCACTTCTGTGCCAGTTCCGGCGTTAAACGCCGGGCAGTCTTGAGCTGATTTGGAACTCCGGTTGGGGCCATCAAATCTCGGGCAAAGTATGAACTATTATATATTGATGAAAAGCCCAGGATGTCTACTTTTCAACATAATTGAGAGCGCGCCAATTGGGCTTCTGTAGCTCCAGAAAATCAACTTCGAGTGCAGGGAGGTCAGAATCCAACAGCATCTGCAGTCCTTTTTCAACCTCTGAATCAGATTTTTGCTCAGGTCCCTCAATTTCAGCTAGAAAATACCTGAAATCATAGAAAAATACACAAACTCATAGTAAAGTCCAGAAAAGTGAATTTTAAATAAAAACTAATAAAAATATAATAAAAACTAACTAAAACATACTAAAGATAATGCCAAAAAGCGTATAAATTATTCGCTCATCACAACACCAAACTTAAATTGTTGCTTGTCCCCAAGCAACTGAAAATCAAGTAGGATAAAAAGAAGAGAATATACTATAGACTCCAAATTATCAATGAAAATTAGCTCCAATTAGATGAGCGGGACTAGTAGCTTTTTGCCTCTGAACAGTTTTGGCATCTCACTTTATCCTTTGAAGTTCAGAATGATTGGCATCTATAGGAACTCAGAATTCAGATAGAATTATTGATTCTCCTAGTTAAGTATGTTGATTCTTGAACACAGCTACTTTATGAGTCTTGGCCGTGGCCCAAAGCACTTTGTTCTTCAGTATTACCACCTGATACATACATGCCACAGACACATAACTGGTGAACCTTTTCAGATTGTGACTCAGCTTTGCTAGAGTCCCCAATTAGAGGTGTCCAGGGTTCTTAAGCACACTCTTTTTTTGTTTGGATCACGACTTTAACCGCTCAGTCTCAAGTTTTCACTTG
This sequence comes from Arachis duranensis, assembly GCF_000817695.3. NCBI lineage: Eukaryota > Viridiplantae > Streptophyta > Magnoliopsida > Fabales > Fabaceae > Arachis > Arachis duranensis. The sequence continues at coordinate 79,413,168 of NC_029774.3, read as the reverse complement.
ACACATTCACGCCACAAGCACATGGTTAGGGACAGCTTGGTTTAGCCGCTTAGGCCAGGATTTTATTCCTATGGGCCCTCCTATCCACTGATGCTCAAAGCCTTGGATCCTTTTTATTTTTACCCTTGCCTTTTGGTTTAAAGGGCTATTGGCTTTTTTTGCTTGCTTTTTTTTTTGAATATTCACTGCTTTTTCTTGCTTCAAGAATCAATTTGATGATTTTTCAGATCCTCAATAACATTTCTCCTATTTCATCATTCTTTCAAGAGCCAACAATTTTAACATTCATGAACAACAAATTCAAAAGACATATGCACTATTCAAGCATACATTCAGAAAACAAAAGTATTGTCACCACATCAAAATAATTAAGCTAGTTTTAAAGATGAATTCGAAATCATGTACTTCTTGTTCTTTTGTAATAAAAACATTTTTCATTTAAGAAAGGTGATGGATTCATAGGACATTCATAACTTTAAGGCATAGACATTAAGACACTAATGATCATGTAATAAGACACAAACATAGATAAACATAAGCATAAAAATTCGAAAAACAGAATCTCCCAATAGTTTTGTGGAGGAAAGTATATCCCTTGAGGCATGTCAGAGATTTCATGATGAGGAATTTCCTCATGTCCATGAGTGGGATCTCTTGTTTGCTCCATCTTCTTCTTAGTGATGGGCTTGTCCTCATCAATGAGGATGTCTCCATCTATGTTAATTTCAACTGAATTACAGAGGTGACAAATGAGATGAGGGAAGGCTAACCTTGCCAAGGTAGATGACTTGTCCACCACCTTATACAATTCTTGAGATATAACCTCATGAACTTCTACTTCCTCTCCAATCATGATTCTATGAATCATGATAGCCTAGTCTATAGTAACTTCGGACCGGTTGCTAGTAGGAATGATTGAGCGTTGGATAAACTCCAACCATCCCCTAGCCATGGGCTTGAGGTCATGCCTTCTCAGTTGAACCGGCTTCCCTCTTGAATCTCTCTTCCATTGAGCTCCCTCTTCACAAATGTCTATGAGGACTTGGTCCAACCTTTGATCAAAGTTGACCCTTCTAGTGTAGGGGTGTTCATCTCCTTACATCATGGGCAAGTTGAATGCCAACCTTACGTTTTTCAGACTAAAATCTAAGCATTTCCCCCAAACCATTGTAAGCCAATTCTTTGGGTCCGGGTTCACACTTTGATCATGGTTCTTGGTGATCCATGCATTGGCATAGAACTCTTGAACCATTAAGATTCCAACTTGTTGAATGGGGTTGGTAAGAACTTCCCAACCTCTTCTTCGGATCTCATGTTGGATCTCTAGATATTCACTCTTTTTGAGTTTGAAAGGGACCTCGGGGATCACCTTCTTCATGGCCACAACTTCATAGAAGTGGTCTTGATGCACCCTTGAGATGAATCTCTCCATCTCCCATGACTCGGAGGTGGAAGCTTTTGCCTTTCCTTTCCTCTTTCTAGAGGTTTTTCTGGCCTTAGGTGCCATAAATGGTTATGGAAAAACAAAAAGCAACGCTTTTACCACACCAAACTTAGAAGGTTTGCTCGTTCTCGAGCAAAAGAAGAAAGAAAGGAGTAAAAGAAGAAGAAAATGGAGGAGATGGAGGGGGCTTTGTAGTTCGGCCAAGGGGGAGAAGTAGTGTTTAGGTTGTGTGAAAATGAAGGAGTGAAGAAGGGTTTATATACGGGTAGAGAGAGGGGCAGGGTTCGGTCATAATGGGTGGGTTTGGGAGGGAAAGTTGTTTGAATTTGAATGGTGAGGTAGGTGGGGTTTTATGAAGGATGGATGTGAGTGGTGAAGAGAATGGTGGGATTTGATAGGTGAGGTGTTTTTTGGGGAAGAGTTATTGAGGTGATTGGTGAATGGGTGAAGAAGAGAGAGAGTGGTGGGGTAGGTGGGGATCCTGTGGGGTCCACAGATCATGTGGTGTCAAGGATAGCTCATCCCTGCACCAGGTGGCGTGCAAAAACGCCCTTTCTGCCAATCCTGGCGTTAAACGTCGGGCTGCTGCCCTTTTCTGGCGTTTAACGCCAGCTTCTTACCCATTCCTGGCGTTAAACGCCAATCTGGTGCCCCTTTCTGGCGTTAAACACCCATTTGCTGCCCTTACTGGTGTTTAAACGCCAATAAGTTTTTTCTCCAGGGTGTGCTATTTTTTCATTCTGTTTTTGCTTTTTCAATTATTTTTGTGACTTCACATGATCATCAACCTATAGAAAACATAAAATAACAATGGAAAATAGATAAATATATCATTGGGTTGCCTCCCAACAAGCGCTTCTTTAATGTCAGTAGCTTGACAGAGGGCTCTCATGGAGCCTCACAGATGTTCAGAGCAATGTTGGAACCTCCCAACACCGAACTTAGAGTTTGAATGTGGGGGTTCAACACCAAACTTAGAATTTGGTTGTGGCCTCCCAACACCAAACTTAGAGTTTGACTGTGGGGGCTCTGTTTGACTCTGTTTTGAGAGAAGCTCTTCATACTTCCTCTCCATGGTTATAGAAGGATATCCTTGAGCCTTAAACACAAGGGATTCTTCATTCACTTGAATGATCAATTCTCCTCTGTCAACATCAATCACAGCCTTTGCTGTGGCTAGGAAGGGTCTGCCAAGGATGATGGATTCATCCATGCACTTCCCAATCTCTAGGACTATGAAATCAGCAGGGATGTAATGGTCTTTAATCTTTACCAGAACATCCTCTACAAGTCCATAAGCTTGCTTTCTTGAATTGTCTTCCATCTCTAGTGAGATTCTTGCAGCTTGTACCTCAAAGATCCCTAGCTTCTCCATTAGAGAGAGAGGCATGAGGTTTATGCTTGACCCTAGGTCACACAGAGCCTTCTCGAAGATCATGGTGCCTAATGTACAAGGTATTGAGAACTTCCCAGGGTCCTGTCTCTTTTGAGGTAATCTCTGCCTAGTGAAGTCATCCAGTTCTTTGGTGAGCAAAGGGGGTTCATCCTCCCAAGTCTCATTACTAAATAACTTGTCATTTAGCTTCATGATTGCTCCAAGGTACTTAGCAACTTGCTCTTTAGTGACATCTTCGTCCTCTTCAGAGGAAGAATACTCATCAGAGCTCATGAATGGCAGAATTAAATCCAATGGAATCTCTATGGTCTCAGTGTGAGCCTCAGATTCCCATGGTTACTCATTAGGGAACTCATTGGAGGCTAGTGGACGTCCATTGAGGTCTTCCTCAGTGGCGATCACTGCCTCTTCCTCCTCTCCAAATCCGGCCATGTTGATGGCCTTACACTCTCCTTTTGGATTCTCTTTTGTATTGCTTGGAAAAGTACTAGGAGGGAGTTCAGTAACTTTCTTACTCAGTTGACCCACTTGTGCCTCCAAGTTTCTAATGGAGGACCTTGTTTCAGTCATGAAACTTTGAGTGGTTTTGATTAGATCATAGACCATGGTTGCTAAGTCAGAGTAGCTCTGCTTAGAATTCTCTGTCTGTTGCTGAGAAGATGATGGAAAAGGCTTGCCATTGCTAAACCTATTTCTTCC
>NC_029774.3:79408031-79409618 GCF_000817695.3 Arachis duranensis | reverse complement strand
TTCCATGAGAGATTTGGATGATTTCTCCATGAAGGATTATAGGTGTTTCCATAGGGTTCTCCCATGTAATTCACCTCTTCCATTGAAGGGTTCTCAGGATCATAAGCTTCTTCATCAGATGAAGCATCCTTAGTACTACCTGGTGCAGCTTGCATTCCAAACATACTTTGAGAAATCATATTGACTTACTGAGTCAATATTTTGTTCTGAACCAATATGGCATTCAGAGTATCAATCTCAAGAACTCCTTTCTTCTGATTCGTCCCATTGTTCACAGGATTCCTTTCAGAAGTGTACATGAATTGGTTATTTGCAACCATTTTAATTAGTTCTTGAGCTTCTGTAGGCGTCTTCTTCAGATGAAGAGATCCTCCAGCAAAGTTGTCCAATGACATCTTGGATAGTTCAGACAGACCATCATAGAAGATACCTATGATGCTCCATTTAGAAAGCATGTTAGAAGGACACTTTCTGATCAATTGTTTGTATCTTTCCCAAGCTTCATAGAGGGATTCACCTTCCTTCTGTCTGAAGGTTTGGACTTCCACTCTAAGCTTACTCAATTTTTGAGGTGGAAAGAACTTTTCCAAGAAGGCGTTGACTAGCTTTTCCCAAGAGTTCAGGCTTTCTTTAGGTTGTGAGTCCAACCATATCCTAGCTCTGTCTTTTACAGCAAAAGGGAATAGCATAAGTCTGTAGACCTCAGGGTCAACCCCATTGGTCTTGACAGTGTCACAGATTTGCAAGAATTCAGCTAAAAACTGATGAGGATCTTCCAATGGAAGTCCATGAAACTTGCAATTCCGTTGCATTAGAGAAACTAATTGAGGCTTAAGCTCAAAGTTGTTTGCTCCAATGGCAGGGATAGAGATGCTTCTCCCATAGAAGTCGGGAGTAGGTGCAGTAAAGTCACCCAGCACCTTCCTTACATTGTTGGCATTGTTGTTGTTTTCGGCTGCCATGGTTTCTTCTTGTTTGAAGATTTCTGTTAGGTCCTCTACAGAGAGTAGTGCTTTAGCTTCTCTTTGCTTTCTCTTCAAGGTCCTTTCAGGTTCAGGGTCAGCCTCAACAAGAATGCTTTTGTCTTTGTTCCTGCTCATGTGAAAGAGAAGAGAACAAGAAAATATGGAATCCTCTATGTCACAGTATAGAGATTCCTTGAGATGTCAGAGGAAAAGAATAATATAAGGAGGAGGTAGAATAAGAAGAATTCGAACTTATCAAGAGAGATAGAGTTTGAATTGTTGATAGTGGAAGAGTGTTAGTCCTTAAATAGAAGGATGTGAGAAGAGGGGAAGAATTTTCGAAAATAAATTAAAAGATTTTGAAGAAATTTTGAAAAACTGAAGAATGATTTTCGAAAATTAAAGTTGGGAAAGAAATAAAGTGATTTTTGAAAAAGATTTTGAAATTAAAAATAAAAAAGATTGAAAATTATTTGGAAAAAGATGTGATTAAGAAGATATAATTGAAAAACAATTTAAAAAGATTTGATTTTTAAAATTAATGACTTGGCTAACAAGAAATTTAAAAGATATGATTCAAACATTAAACCTTTCTTAACAGAAAAGGCAACATACTTGAAAT
>NC_029774.3:79407552-79407835 GCF_000817695.3 Arachis duranensis | reverse complement strand
GCTCTTGTGCCATCCTGGCATTAAACGCCCAGAATGGTATCCATTCTGGCGTTTAACACCCAAAATGCTACCCTTTTTTCCTTCTTTACTGGGCATTTTGAACGCCCAGCTTTTTCTGTGTAATTCCTCTGCTGCATGTTCTGAATCTTCAATTCTCTGTATTATTGACTTGAAAGGACACAAATTAAAAAAAATTTTGAATTTTTAATGATGAGGAATAATCAAAATGCCACTAAGATCAAATAAACAATGCATGCAAGACACCAAACTTAGAAGTTTGTAT
>NC_029774.3:79406206-79407404 GCF_000817695.3 Arachis duranensis | reverse complement strand
GATGATGAAAACATCATCTGAAACTCTAGAATTCATTCTTAATAACTCTGAAGAACAAAATAAAATAACCTAATCTAAGCAACAAGATGAACCGTCAGTTCTCCAAACTCGAACAATCCCCGGCAACAGCGCCAAAAACTTGGTGCACAAAATTGTGATTATCAATGGCGCCATCAACATGGTACGCTCAATTGCAATCTCAACTCTTTATCACAACTTCGCACAACTAACCAGCAAGTGCACTGGGTCGTCCAAGTAATAAACCTTACGCGAGTAAGGGTCGATCCCACGGAGATTGTTGGTATGAAGCAAGCTATGGTCATTTTGTAAATCTCTGTCAGGCGGATTCAAATGGTTATGGAGGATTGATAATTAGAAGATAAATAAAACATAAAATAAAGATAGATATACTTATGTAATTCATTGGTGAGAATTTCAGATAAGCGTTGATGACAAGTCATCATATACCCATTTTTCAAGCTAATTTCATTTGTTTTGTTAGTCTTTATGCACTTTCTTGCTTCTTAAGTAAGTGATTTGGAGTGAAAATGCACAACTTCTTTAAATCAAGCAACCACCATGAAATTAATGTTAATCCATGAGGTTTAAGCTAATTTTAATTGAATTTTAATTGATTTATAAGCCTCTTGAATTTAGTGATATTTTGAGTGGTTGTTTTGGTTCATTGTAGGTGAAGAAAAGGAAAAAAGAAAAAAGCGTAGCCTAAGGAAGTGTGGCCCAAGGAAAAGAAAGTGTGGTCAAAGAGAGAAGAAGTGTGGCGCACAACATGAGGAGAGGCAAACATTGCCCTCCACAAGGGCACACTGCCCTCTAGGAGGGCAACATAAGGAAACAAGCTTCCAAAGAAATTCTGCCTACCAATGCATGCCACAAGAATCGAACACGGACCAAGGAAGAAGCAAGGAACTAAGGTTGAGTGCCGTGCCAAGAAACCAAGGAAATTAATGGAAGGTGTGTCCCAGCCGTGTTTCGAACACGGGACAGCAAAGTGGCAACAATGCCCTGCCCTCCGCGAGGGCAGGGCAGCATTTTGTTGGCATGATTCTGGCGCACCAAGAAACAAATCTGGCAGCACCAAGCACGCACCGTGGCACATCCTGGCAGCACCAATTTTTCCTGCCCTGCCCTCCGCGAGGGCAGGGCAGCATTTTGTTGGTGCATGGATCTGGCGCACCAA
>NC_029774.3:79404603-79405514 GCF_000817695.3 Arachis duranensis | reverse complement strand
CAATTTACTTTTGGTTCTTCTGTGAACCTTGCTGCACTTTACTTTAATTTCTGTTTAAGCTTTCATTGCTTCTAATTCAATTCCTGCTCTATTAATTGTGGCAATTCAATTCTTCTTTGTTTATATTCTGCAATCCCAGTCCTCAAATCCCTTTTATATTCAAGCAATTTACATTTCTTGCACTTTAAGTTTCCGTCATTTACATTTCTTGCACTTTAAGTTTCAGTCATCTACTTTCTTGTTCTTTAAGATTCAGCAAGTTTACTTTCCTGTTCTTTAATTTACTGCAATTTCCCCTCTCCCTTTACATTTCAAGCAATTTATCTTCTGTTAAATACAGTCCACTCAACCAAAACTTGATTCGCTTGACTAAATCAACCACTAAACTAAAATTGCTCAATCCTTCAATCCCTGTGGGATCGACCTCACTCATGTGAGTTATTATTACTTGATGCGACCCGGTACACTTGCCGGTGAGTTTTGTGTTGGATCGTTTTCCACACATCAAGTTTTTGGCGCCGTTGCCGGGGATTGATTAGATCAACAATGATTAAGTGGGTGAGAAGTCTAGATCAAGCATTTTCTTTATTTTTGTTTTCTGTTTTAGATTGAAACCAAGGTGTTTGAGTTATTGCCTCACTAAGAAATTCATCTTTGAGATATGAATTTCAATTTCCCTTGGTGTTGTGTTTTACAAAATTCAAATGGAGTTCAACTCATCTTATGATCAAACAAATTTTATGGGATATTACCCACCATCACCAATCTCTAATGGTGGCTGGGAATATCACCAAGAGAATACACATTCTGAGCACTCCAATTCATGGAGATTTGCTTCAGAGACACAAGATGAGCAAGAAAATCATATGGGATACCAACCACCACCACAAAATGATTCATATCATTATCCT
>NC_029774.3:79394687-79401655 GCF_000817695.3 Arachis duranensis | reverse complement strand
GCAAAGAAGCACAAAAAAAGGAGAAAAAAAGAGCTTTGGGACACACTTTGAAGTTGGAGCACACTTTGGAGCCTTAGGCCACGCTTTTAAAAGCGTGGCCCATGACCAAATCAAGGAAGGAAGCAGCCAGCACGCACACTGCCCTGCTCTTGCCAAGGGCAGGGCAGAATCATGATGAAACAAAGTGAGGTTGGAGCAAATTTTTGCTAAGTTAAAATCTGGCCGCTCACAGCATGACCATGCCTACTTCAAAGGGCTATAACTTGAGCTACAGACGTCCAATTGATGTGCTTCCAGTTGCGTTGGAAAGCTGACATTCAGAGCTTTCCAACGATATATAGCAATCCATATTTGGCGTACAATTGAGGCAGAAACGAAAGGCATCTTTAAGGGCCAAAAATAAGCAAAAATAAACCAAGGAAAAGGAGTAGCGTGTGCATCCACCAAGTTTCGAACTTGGAACTTCATCTTTTGGAAACACTGCCCTGCGCAGGGCAGCATTTTGTGGTGCACGGCCAGCACACCAGATTGGCGCACCAAGGAAGCTTTGGCAGCATCAACACGCACGCACAAGCAAAATCTGGTGCACCAAAAATTTCTGCCCTGCCCTCCGCGAGGGCAGGGCAGCATCCTGCGCACCACACCAATACACCACGACCGCACCAAGGCTGCACGCACCAATTTTCTGCCCTGCCCTCCACAAGGGCAGGGCAGCCTCCTGGGAGTGTCATGGGCCAAAAATCAACCAAAATTCAATTTAATTCAATTCCTCACCAAATTGAATCAAGGCCAACCAAACCCATTTCTCCTCAAATCCAAAGCAAGCTAAGCCCACATCATCACTCAAAGGCACATGGATCAATTAAATTAGGATTTTCATTTTTGTAATTTGTTTTAATTTCATTTTCATTTTTCATTTTGTAAAGCCTATATAAGGCATCATTTCCATCTTTGAAAAGGAGGCTAGACCCACTAGGGAATATTAGGATTTGAGAGCTCTCTCCTTTAAGTTTTCCTTTCGGCTTTAAATCTTGGGTAGAGAATTGAAGAAATTCTGTTTCAATCTCACCTTGAGATCTCTTGTTTACTTTTTCTGCATAATTGAAATTCACATACTGCTTCATCTTCTCTTTAATTCTGCAATTCATTTTTCTTCTTTCTTCTGCAAATTGTTCTCTGAATTGATCAAGGAAGGGCTTGAGATCTAGACTTGTTCTCTAGTCTCATTGATTCCCTGAGATCTTGAATTTCTTTTCTGAGTTTCACAATTGAGTTGAATTTTGTTTCTGTTTTGGTCAAGTGAGCAATTGAGCTCTTGGCTTTCCTTCTGTTTTTACTGTTTCATTGAAATTGTTAGTTTCACCTTGAGACTTGAAAAATGATCTATGTCTCTTTGTTGCATCTCATTCACCATCAAGCGTATGGAGATGCTTTGTCCCTTCCGTCTCTCTGCTTTCCTACTGTCTTCATCCAATCCTTCTTACTCCTTTCCATGGCAAGTTGTATGTTGGGCATCACCGTTGTCAATGGCTACTGTCCCGTCCTCTCATTGAAAATGTTCAACGCGCTCTGTCACAGCACGGCTATTCATCTGTTGGTTCTCGATCATGTCAGAATAGAATCTAGTGATTCTTTTGCGTCTGTCACTAACGCCCCACAATCGCGAGTTTGAAGCTCGTCACAGTCATTCAATCCTTGAATTCTACTCAGAATACCACTAACATGGTTTAGACCTTCCGGATTCTCAAGAATGCCGCCATCAATTCTAGCTTATACCACGAAGATTCTAATTAAGGAATCCAAGAGATACACATTCAAGCCTTATTTGCATGTAGAATGGAAGTGGTTGTCAGGCACGTGTTCATAAGTGAGAATGATGATGAGCGTCACATAATCATCACATTCATCAAGTTCTTGAGTGCGAATGAATATCTTGGAACAAGAATAAGCTGAATTGAATAGAAGAACAATAGTAATTGCATTAATACTCAAGGTACAACAGAGCTCCACACCTTAATCTATGGTGTGTAGAAACTCTACCGTTGAAAATACATAAGAACAAGGTCTAGGTATGGCCGAGAGGCCATCCCCCATGATCTAAGAACTAGACGTCCATGATCTAAGAACTAGTAGCTTAGGGTTTACAAAAATGAGTAAATGACGTAAAAATCCACTTTCGGGCCCACTTGGTGTGTGCTTGGGCTGAGCATTGAAGCATTTTCGTGTAGAGACTTTTCTTGGAGTTAAACGCCAGCTTTTGTGCCAGTTTGGGTGTTTAACTCCCACTTCTGTGCCAGTTCCGGCGTTAAACGCTGAGCAGTCTTGAGCTGATTTGGAACGCCGATTTGGGCCATCAAATCTCGAGCAAAGTATGAACTATTATATATTGCTGGAAAGCCCAGAATGTCTACTTTCCAACAAAATTAAGAGCGCGCCAATTGGGATTATGTAGCTCCAGAAAATCTACTTCGAGTTCAGGGAGGTCAGAATCCAATAGCATCTGCAGTCCTTTTTCAGCCTCTGAATCAGATTTTTGCTCAGGTCCCTCAATTTCAGCCAAAAAATACCTGAAATCACAGAAAAAAACACAAACTCATAGTAAAGTCCAGAAAAGTAAATTTTAAATAAAAACTAATAAAAATATAATAAAAACTAACTAAAACATACTAAAAACATACTAAAAACAATGCCAAAAAACGTATAAATTATCCGCTCATCAGCATCCGTGTTCTTATGCGGCGTTCTATCTTCCAAACCTGAGTCGTGGTCGTTGTCATGGTTGTCCGCCATGGTGTTGGGATGAGTTCCAGGTTCCCCGGAAAGGGCGCCAATGTTCCGGTGGGTTACCTGAAACTGTAGGTCGATCTCGGTCGAGATCTTCTGTGTTGGTCGGAGCCGACGTGTCCGGTAGGAAGATAACCACCGAAGCTGGTGTGTTCCGACTTGTGGGACCGAAAGTGCTGCTGATCCTTCATCCCCGACGGGTGGGGGGTACCTGCAAGGGACTCCGATACTTAAGTTAGCAAGGGTATTAAGCAGGTATTGAGTAGAATCAGAGTATGAGTTATACCTGGTTGCTCCAGTGTATTTATAGTTGTGAGATGTGACCTTCTGTGGATAAGATAAGTTAGTTATTGTTCCGTGGGTTACCTAAAACTAGAGGTCGATCTCGGATGAGATCTTCTATACGGGTCGGTGCTAACGTGTCCGGTTGGTGGGAGACGGCCGGAGCCGTTGTGTTCGACTTGTTGAATTTGGTAGTAGTGCTGATTCTTTTGTCCCCGAAGGGTGGGGGTACCTGCAAGGGACTCCGATGCTTAAGTTAGCAAGGGTATTAAGCAGGTATTGAGTAGAATCAGAGTATGAGTTATACCTGGGTGCTCCAGTGTATTTATAATGGTGAGATGTGACCTTTTGGATAAGATAAGTTAGTTATCTTATCTTACCTTTTATCCTTGAGTTGAGGTCAACGTATCTTCAACGGAACCGTCTTTATCCCTATAGGCTTGGGCTGCCTTAGGATTTGAGTCGTGTTCCTCTACCCGGGCCCTTTATTGGGCTCTCTCATTGACTCGGCCGAGTTCTTTATGAAGAAGTCGGTCCGCTTGACCTATAGAGGTCGGTCGCTTTGTCGTCGATCATCCCAGGTCAGATAGCTCGACCCAAGGTATGAACAGTGCCCCTGCTTGAGCTCGGTCTTCCTTGTCGAGGTCGAGTCCTTGACTTCGGTCCTTCTCTTGTGAAACCGAACTCAAGCATTTTGTCGACTCCCTTTTGTAGCAGCTTTTGAATGTAGAACGTTTTTCTCTAAAAGCGCGTGCTTTTATATCAGCGCTTTTTTGGGAACGCAAGCGGTTTTAATATCCGCTTTTAATTGGTATTAATTGCCCTCATTTTCTCTTGGTTTTTATTTTGAATTTCTCGATCAGAAACGATTTCTCTTCTTCACTTCTTCTTCGTAACTTCTCCCTTTTCTTTCTCACTTTCAATTTTTTTCCTTTTGACTTTTTCTGAAGCCTCCGCCTGTAGTTTTCACGTTTCAACCTAGCGACGTTGCTTTGTGACTTCACTTTTTTCGTGGTAGAAGGGGTGATTCTGGATTTTGCCTTCCGCTCCTCCGCAGCTTTCTCTCATTTTCCCAGGTTTGGTTCTTCTTTCTTCCTCCCTTTACGCCATTTTGTGTCTGTTTTGAGAAAGTTTTTATCTTGGTTGGGAAAAGTTTGGATCTTTTCTGCTTTTTGCTATGCCTGATCACTGTGCGTCTTGTAATTTCTTCGTCTTTTGTATGGTCTTTTTCGCTTTTCCCGCTGCTTGATACCTTTAGGGCTTTTGCATGTTGTGAAATACTTTTGATTTTGAAGCTTTGGAATGATAATTTTGTTTGATTCTGAAAAAAGGTTGCATCTTTGACTTTTTTTGCCTGGTATGTTTGTTTCTTGCTGATAGACTATAGGAATATGACTTTCTATTTTGTTTGTGTTTTGTCTTTCTCCTTGCTTTGTTACTGCCTCCAAAGGATGCCCCAGGACTTTTAGTTTGAGTCTTGGGGTTTTTCCTTTTCTGTGTATTCGCCCATCGAGATGTTTTGCCCCTTGTCTGAGATGTTTTTTGAGTAATCCTTTCTTCTTTTCTTTTGTAGGATTTAGTTGGCCTCATGTCTTCCCGAAATAACGTTGTAGAGATGCCTTCCTAGGTTCCTGAGGGTATAGCCGATTGGGTGGACTCGATGGTTCTTATGTGTGTCTCTCTAGTTGATTCTGAGTTTTGTGCGCAGCTTAGGCAATTTCATAGTGTTTGTAGTAAATCCAGTGATGAGAAGAACTACAAGCTTATTCCTCCTTCTTCTGATGAGAGAATCTGCTTTTCTACTCGGGTTGTTGATGATCACCCTTTCTTTTATGTTTATGATTTTTTCTTCGGTCCGCTGGGTATTACCCTTCCTTTTACTCAATTTGAAACCGACTTGTTGTGGTCCTGTAATGTTGCCCCCTCTCAACTTCACCCCAATTCTTGGGGTTTCATAAAAATTTTCCAATTGTTGTGCAATGGTTTTGGTATTCCTGCTTCCCAATCTCTCTTTTTCTATCTTTTTGTCTTGACTAAGCCTAGTGTAGTAAAAAAGAAGTCGGCTTGGGTCTCCTTTCGTTCTACCCAAGGAAAGAAGGTCTTTTCCATGTTTGACGAGTCATTTCGAGATTTTAAAAACTACTTTTTCAAGGTCCGAGCTGTTGAAGGAGTTCAGCCATTTTTTCTGGATGAAAATGACGAACCTGCTTTTCCTTTGGAATGGCAAAAAGATGTGAGGGTCTCCAGATATTCGTGGGAAATGTTAGATGAGGCTGAGCGAGCTTTTGTGACTGTCTTGGAAGAACGCTGGGGTCAACCTCCCCATCTTGACACAAAGAAATGTCTAACCAATCCTGCTCTTCTTCAAATTGAACTGGGTATCTTTTATTATCTGTTTATGTTGCTTGTAGCTGTCTTTCCGACTTGCCCGACTTGTAGCTTGATTTCTGTTTTATTTGCAGAGGCAATGAAGAACAATGAATCCATGAAAGCTTTTAAGAGGGCGCAGACGGTGACTGCTGCCAAAAATATTGCGGCCAAGGCGGCTGGGGAGGGGTCTCCCCAAGTGCGTGAGAAGCCATCCGTGCCGAGTTCCCCTGGGGTGAAGAAGCTGATCCCTACTCCCCGAGTTCGTCTGGTGGATCCTCACCCTACTTCTGTTGCTCCTTCTGTTGCTCTTCCCAATAAAAAACAAAAAACAGCTGAGCCTTTTGACCTCAACGCTCCCGATTTTAATGCCATTGAATTTGTGGATCAGCAAATCGGTCCCTATGGTACTGGTGCACGAAATTGCAATCACACTTTGCAATCCCGCACAACTAACCAGCAAGTGCACTGGGTCGTCCAAGTAATACCTTACGTGAGTAAGGGTCGATCCCACGGAGATTGTCGGCTTGAAGCAAACTATGGTTATCTTGTAAATCTTAGTCAGGATATCAATAATTATCAAGGTTGATTGTGAAAAGTAAAAGAACATAAAATAAGTACTTGTTCTGCAGTAATGGGGAACAGGTTGAGGTTTTGGAGATGCTCCATCTTCTGAATCTCTGCTTTCCTACTGTCTTCTTCTTCAAGCACGCAAGGCTCCTTCCATGGCAAGCTGTATGCAAGGGTTTCACCGTTGTCAGTGGCTACCTCCCATCCTCTCAGTGGAAATGTTCAACGCACCCTGTCACGGCACGGCTATCCATCTGTCGGTTCTCAATCAGGCCGGAATAGAATCCAGTGATTCTTTTGCGTCTGTCACTAACGCCCCGCCCTCAGGAGTTTGAAGCTCATCACAGTCATTCAATCATTGAATCGTTTAGAGACTCATTCCGTATGAAGTACACAAAGAAACGTGTAAAGTGTCATGAGGTACGATACAATGTCAAAAGATCCTATTAATAGTGAACTAGTAACCTAGGGTATACAGAAATGAGTAAATGACATAAAAATCCACTTCTGGGTCCACTTAGTGTGTGCTTGGGCTGAGCATTGAAGCTTTCATTTGTAGAGACTTTTTTCTGGAGTTAAACGCCAGCTTTCATGCCAGTTTGGGCGTTTAACTCCAAGTTTTATGCCAGTTCCAGCGTTAAACGCTGGAAATTCTGAGGCCGATTTGCCATGCCGGTTTGGGCCATCAAATCTCGAGCAAAGTATGGACTATTATACATTGCTGGAAAGCCCAGGATGTCTACTTTCCAACGCCATTGAGAACGTGCCGATTGGGCTTCTGTAGCTCCAGAAAATCCACTTCGAGTGCAGGGAGGTCAGAATCCAACAGCATCTGCAGTCCTTTTCAGTCTCTGAAACAGATTTTTGCTCAGGACTCTCAATTTCAGCCAGAAAATACCTGAAATCACAGAAAAACACACAAACTCATAGTAAAGTCCAGAAAAGTGAATTTTAACTAAAAACTA
>NC_029774.3:79384555-79394553 GCF_000817695.3 Arachis duranensis | reverse complement strand
GGTACCCTCTCAATGGACGATGTGTCCATCCTTCATCATTTGGAATTTATGGCCCGAAATCATGTACAGATGGCATTTATGGTGGCTGCTATATACCGGACTGCTCAAAATCTTCCTCTCCATGGTACCAAGGCATTTATGGAGGAGGCTAAACAGGAGTTTGACCGGATGAAGGGACTGAAGGAGGAGCTTGAATTAAAGGTGACCAAGTTGGAGAAGGATCTAGAGAATGAGAAGGCGAGTTCCCTTTCACTGGCGGCTTCTTTGAGGTTGGCCGAGGACACAGCCTTGATGCATAAGGAGAGTTACATTACGACTTATCGGGAGGTGATGCACCTGAGGGAGGAGTTGAATAATGCCCGGGAAGATTATTCTGAGCTCCAAGGTCATCTCGTTGGCAGCGTGACTGCTGCTTATGAGAACTTGAAGGAGCAAGTTCGGGTCATTGCTCCCGAGGCCGATCTCACCATTTTCAGCCTGGACAATGTTGTCAGGGATGGCAGGATTGTCCTTGATGACGATGGTGATGATAATGCTGATCCTCCTCCTGTGTCCTTTGCCAAAGTGTCGACCTCTTCTGCTCCTCCGATTGTGCCCAACTCGGATTGCCAGATTCTGAACCGGGAGGATGGGACTGTGGATGCTGTGCCGATTCAGACTCATCCTCCTTCTCCTTGCCCTGATGCTGCCAAGAAGGCTTCTGATGTTTGCTGATCTCTTTCTGGATATGTAGTTGGCCCGACTTGTGGGCTTTTTAAAACTTTTTATTTAATTGCTGACATTTCCTAGTTGCTTGTTTAGCAACTTTTTATTTTAAAAAACAAAAGGTAGCTCGCTATCGGTAGGTTTTGGTAGCCTTCCGGGGCCTTAAAACTTTTGTGGAGTAATAGAAGTCGCTTTTTTTGACTTGGCATCTTTTCAGTTTTCTATTGATGTTTGAAATCTTGTATCTTGACTTCCTCGGATTGCTTTGTTTTATTGTTTGTAGCTTGGATCCTTTGAGGTTGTGACTTATGGGTCCAACTTGTTTCTTGGTGGTTCTTTTGCGCTGGTCCCCTTTTAAGTTATTTCTGTAATCCTCTTTCTTGGACCTTTGTCAGGTCTCTTTCAGGGATTACTTTGATAAATTTTTAGTGGTAGGAGTCCGACTTGGTTATGTCGGTCTCCTTTAGGTTATTTTTTGTAATCCTCTTTCTTGGACCTTTGTCAGGTCTCTTTCAGGGATTACTTTGATAACTTTTTAGTGGTAGGAGTCTGACTTGGTTATGTCGGTCTCCTTTTAGTTATCTTTTGTAGTCCTCTTTATTGGATCTTTGTCAGATCTATTTCAGGGACTACTTGTATAACTTTTTAGTGATAGGAGTCCGACTTGGTTATGTCGGTCTCCTTTAACTTATCTTTTGTAGTCCTCTTTCTTGGATCTTTGTCAGATCTCTTTCAGGGACTACTTGTATAACTTTTTAGTGATAGGAGTCCGACTTGGTTATGTCGGTCTCCTTTAAGTTATCTTTTGTAGTCCTTTTTCTTGGATCTTTGTCAGATCTCTTTCAAGGACTACTTGTATAAATTTTTGTTTTGGGCTGACTTTGTTATGTCAGGCCCTTCTAAGTTAAAGTAATCCTCTTTAATAGGGTTGGCCATACCTCTTTCCAGGGTTTACTTATAACTTGGGTTGACTTGGTTCATTCGACCAGTCCTTAAGTTATTATTTTAGCGATCCGTAAGACCTCGTCGCGTTCTTTTTTTAGATCACTTTCGATAACTTCTTACATTATTCTGTGTTCATCTTTGCCAATTTGTAGAAAGTGGTTGTCATCTCTAAATCGTCTTTTGGGTGAATCGCATTTTCACCTTTATCGGACGGTTGTCTTTATCGTGATTGTGCAGTGAAATTATTTTTCACTTTCTGCCGATCTGTTGCTTTATAATCGGATGATGAATGCTTCAAATTAATGCGTCTTGAAATCTTTGTAGAATATCTAATGTATTTTATTTAAAGGAAAAAAGTGCGAATATATACATATGGGATTGTCTGAATCTCAACTTGGTGCCTCATTAAAAAACCTTTTCAGGAAAAATAGTGCATCAAATGATGAGATCCTGTTGTCTTTTTTAACTGTAGTACCTTCTTAGGTTGCAGGCGTGCCATGACCTGGGAAGCTCTCGCCCATCGAGTTCAGACAGTCTGTAGTAGCCCTTTCCAAGTACTTTTACAACTCGGTAGGGTCCTTTCCAGTTTGCTGCCAGCTTTCCTTCTCCTGGTTGAGTTGTTCCAATATCATTTCGGATTAGGATGAGATCATTCTCTGTAAAACTTCTCGTCACTACCTTTTGATTATATCTAGAAGCCATTCGGCGCTTTAGAGCTTCTTCCCTGATTCGAGCTCTTTCTTGGATTTCTGGTAACAAGTCGAGCTCTTCTCTCTGAAGTTGGGAGTTTGCTCCCTCATTGTAGTGAACTACTCTAGGCGACCCTTCCTCAATCTCTACTGGAATCATCGCCTCTATTACGTATGCTAATCGGAAGGGGGATTCCTTCGTGGTGGAATGTGGCGTTGTTCGATATGCCCACAGGACTTGTGGAAGCTCCTCCGCCCGGGCTCCCTTTGCATCTTGTAATCTCCGTTTTAATCCGGCCAATACGACTTTGTTAGCAGCTTCAGCCTGTCCATTGGCTTGTGGGTGTTCAACGGAGGTGTACTGGTGCTTTATATTCAAGTCAACTACTAGTTTTCTGAAGCCTGCATCTGTGAATTGAGTGCCATTATCTGTGGTTATTGAATATGGAACCTCGAACCTTGTGACAATGTTTCTATATAAGAATTTCTGGCTTCTCTGAGCGGTGGCATTGGCTAGGGGCTCTGCCTCGATCCACTTTATAAAGTAATCTACCCCTACTTTAAGGAATTTAACTTGTCCTGATCCATGTGGGAAGGGGCCGAGAAGATCGAGTCCCCATTTTGCAAACGGCCAAGGCGAGGTCACGCTAATGAGTTCTTCTGGCGGGGTGATGTGAAAGTTGGCATGTTTCTGACATGGTGGACATGTCTTTATAAATTCTGTAGCTTCTTTCTGTAGAGTTGGCCAATAAAATCCCGCCCGGAGTACTTTTTGGCGAGAGCTCGTGCTCCGAGATTATTGCCACAAATGCCGTCGTGTATTTCTTCTAGCACTTCCCTTGTGTTGGAGGTCGGCACGCATTTTAGTAAAGGTGTTGAGATTCCTCTTTTGTACAGGATGTTATTTATGATGGTGTAGTACTGTGCCTCCCTTTTTAACCTCTTTGCCTCATTTTCTTTTGTGGGGAGCATTCCTATTTTGAGGTAGTTGATTATGGGGGTCATCCATTCTTGGTCCTGACTTGTTATAGTCAGGACTTTTTCTTCTTTCGAGATTGACAGGTTTTGCAATGTTTCCTGGATGAGGCTCCTATTGTTGCCCCTGGTTTGGTGCTGCCTAGTTTTGAGAGTGCATCAGCTCGGGCATTTTGTTCGCGGGGTATGTGGCAGATTTTATACTCCCCGATTTGTCCGAGCTGTTCCTTGGTTTTATCCAAATATTTTTTCATGGTGGGATCTTTGGCTTGGTAGCTCCCTGTTATTTGTGATGTGACCACTTGTGAATCGCTATAAATGTTGAGTTTTTAAGCTCCGACCTCTTTAGCTAGCTTCAAACCGGCTAATAATGCTTCATATTCTGCCTGGTTGTTTGAGGCCGAAACCCGAACTTGAGGGAGAGCTCAACTTGGGTTCCTTGGTCGCTTTCTATTATTACGCCTGCGCCGCTTCCAGTTTTATTTGAAGAACCGTCCACGTAAAGATTCCATTTTGTGGGGGTTTCTAGGGCATCTGTGAATTTTGCGATAAAGTCGGCCAGATACTGTGATTTGATGGCCGTCCGAGCTTCATATTGGAGGTCAAACTCTGACAACTCGACCGCCCATTGTAGAATTCTACCTGCCAGATCTGTTTTCTACAATATTCCTTTTATGGGCTGGTTAGTTCGAACCCTAATGGTGTGAGCCTGGAAGTATGGGCGGAGTCGTCGAGATGTTAGAATGAGGGTATAGGCAAATTTTTCTATTTTCTGGTAGTTCAGCTCGGATCCCTGTAGTGCTTTGCTAATGAAGTAGACGGGTTGTTGCCCATTTTTGTCTTCTCTGACTAGTGCTGAGGCTATTGCCCGGCTCCCTACTGCGAGATATAATATGAGCGGTTCTCCTTCTCGTGGTCGAGATAGGATAGGTGGCCGTCCTAAGAACTCCTTGAAGTCTTGGAAGGCTTGCTCACATTCTGTCGTCCATTCGAACTGTTTTCCCTTTCTTAAAGTAGCATAGAAGGGGAGAGATCTTATCGCAGCTCCTGCTAAGAATCGGGATAGGGTTTGACTCAGGTCGGATAATAATGTATCTTCGCTTTGTGTCTTTATCAACATGTCGTCCACATAAACTTCCATGATTTTTCCAATGTGATCTGAGAAGACTTTATTCATTAGCCTTTGATAAGTAGCTCCTGCGTTCTTGAGACCGAAAGGCATCACGATGTAGCAGTAGTTTGCTTTCGGTGTTAGAAACGAGGTCTTTTCTTGATCTGGTGGATACATGGGGATTTGATTGTACCCCGAGTATGCGTCCAAAAATGAGAGATATTTGTATCCGGAGGAAGCATCTACTAGAGCGTCAATACTTGGGAGTGGATATGGATCTTTTGGACAAGCCTTGTTAAGATCGGTGTAATCGGTGCACATTCGCCACTTCCCATTTGATTTTTTCACCAAGACAATGTTGGCTAGCCATAGCGGGTATTTGACTTCTCTTATGAATCCGGCTTCCAGTCGTGCCTGTACTTGCTCGTCCACAGCTTGGGATCGCTCTGGCCCAAGTTTTCTTCGTCTCTGCTGCACTGGTCGAGATCCTGGATAAACTGCCAACCTATGACACATTAGCTTAGGGTCTATGCCTGGCATGTCTGCGGCTTTCCACGCGAAGAGATCGACGTTATCTCGCAAGAATTGTATTAGTAACTCTTTTAAATCTCCTTTTAGGATTGTGCCGATATTGGTTGTTTTTTCCGAGGTGTCCCCGATCTGAATCTTTTCTATCTCGCCTTCTGGCCGGGGACGAAGTTCTTCTCGTTGGTGAACTCCGTCCAGCTCGATTGTGTGGAACTCTTCTCCTTTGCCTTTGAGGTTAAGGCTTTCGTTATAACAGCGACGTGCCGTCTTCTGGTCTGCTTTCATCGTGGCTATCCCTTTTGAGGTAGGGAACTTCATACATAGGTGTGGGGTCGAGACTATTGCCCCGAGTTGATTGAGTGTTGTCCGTCCTATGAGAGCGTTGTAAGCTGAACTAACATCGACTACGATGTAGTCTATTTTGAGGGTCCTGGATTGGTCCCCTTTTCCGAAGGTTGTATGTAGTGGTATGTATCCAAGTGGTCGAACCGGGGTATCTCCTAGCCCAAATAGGCTGTTCGAATATGCTTTAAGTTCTTTTTCTTCCAAGCCGAGTTTATCAAAGGCTGTTTTGAATAAGATGTCGGCAGAACTCCCTTGGTCTACTAATGTGCGGTGTAGGTTGGCGTTTGCCAATATGATGGTGATAACCATGGGATCATCATGTTCTGTGATGATGCCGGATGCGTCCTCTTTAGTGAATGTAATTGCCGGAATGTTGAGTGCTTTCTCCTCTCCTTCGACATGATATACTTCTTTGAGATATCTTTTGCGAGAGGATTTGGAGATCCCACCTACTGTGAATCCGCCGTGTATCATGTGGACATGTCTTTCTGGTGTCCGAGGTGATCGTTCTGGGTTTCCTCCTCCCCTTTTGCCTTTGAGTGGCCGTGCTGGGGGGGACTTTTTCTGTATGGCAGACTTTTTTGTATATCTCGACCAGGGATACCCTAAGAGGAGTGAAATTATGGTATTTTTTGACTTTCTCCCCTTGTCGATCTTCTTTTCTCTTGGATTCCTTGTCTCTGTCTCGGTAGGAGGCCCCTGATTTTGAGCTCTCTCATAACCGAGCGTTTTCTTCCATGTTAATGTATTTTTCTGCTCGTTCCTGTACTTCGTCTAAGGAGGTTGGGTATTTTTTTGAGATAGATTGGCTGAAAGGTCCCTCTCGTAGGCCATTGATGAGTCCCATAATGGCGGCCTCCGTTGGTAAACTTTGTATGTCCATGCATGTTTTGTTGAATCTCTCCATGTAGTTGCGGAGGCTCTCCCGATCTCATTGTTTGATCCCTAGTAAACTGGGGGCGTTCTTGGCTTTATCTTTCTGAATGGAGAATCTAGCTAGGAATTTTTTAGCTAACTCATCAAAGCTTGAGATGGACTTTAGGGGTAAGTTGTCGAACCATCGGATCGCTGTCTTTGTGAGAGTTGTTGGAAAAGCCTTGCAGCGAACAGCATCTGGAGTGTCAATGAGGTACATTCTACTTCTGAAGTTGCTGAGGTGATGGTTGGGATCCGTAGTGCCATCATACAGGGTCATATCCGGGAGTTTAAAGTCTTTTGGAATTTTGGTTTTCATGATTTCCCTGGTGAACGGGTCTTACTCTTTGCGTGAATTTTCCTCGAGATTAGCCCGGGGGGCTTTTGATTTGAGATCGGCTTCCAATTGCTGTAGTTTCTCTTCCAACTCCCGACGTTGCCGCACCTCTCTTTGGAGATCTCTTCCAATTTCCCGTTGTTGTTGGGTTTCTTTTTCCAGTTGTTTTAGGCGATCCAGGAGCGCTTCTATTGCCCCTGAATTTGGTGAGTCTTTGTCTTTGTTGGTTTTTGGAGTGTTTTGTAGCGTGACATCCGTGTTTTTGTGCGGTGTCTGATCCACCAGACCTGAATCGTGGTCGTTGTCATGGTCGTCTGTCATGGTGATGGGATGACTTCCAGGTCCCCGGCAACGGCGCCAATGTTCCGTGGGTTACCCGAAACTGGAAGTCGATCTCGGATGAGATCTTCTGTACGGGTCGGTGCTAACGTGTCCGGCTAGTGGGAGACGGCCGGAGCCGTTGTGTCCGACTTGTTGAATTTGGTGGTGGAGCTGATTCTTTTGTCCCCGGAGGGTGGGGGGTACCTGTAAGGGACTCCGATGCTTAAGTTAGCAAGGGTATTAAGCAGGTATTGAGTAGAATTAGAGTATGAGTTATACTTGGGTGCTCCAGTGTATTTATAATGGTGAGATGTGACCTTTTGGTTAAGATAAGTTGGTTATCTTATCTTATCTTTTATCCTTGAGTTGAGGTCAGCGTATCTTCAACGGAACCGTCTTTATCCCTATAGGCTTGGGCTGCCTTAGGATTTGAGTCGTGTTCCTCTATCTTTATTGGGCTCTCTCATTGACTCGGCCGAGTTCTTTATGAAGAAGTCGTTCCGCTTGACCTATAGAGGTCGGTCGCTTTGTCATCGATCATCCCAGGTCGGATAGCTCGACCCAGGGTATGAACAGTTATCTTATCTTATCTTTTGTTTTAGGTCAGCTTATCTTCCATGGAACCGCCCTTGTCTCTATCGGCTTGGGTTGCCTTTGGATCTGGGTCGTATTCCTTGATTTGGGCCCTTCTTTGGGCTTTTCCTATCGCTTTGGCCGACTTCTTCGTAAAGAAGTCGGTCCACTTGACCTAAAGAGGTCGGTCGCTTTGTTACTGAACATCCTGACTCGGTCATCTCAATCCAGGGTATGAACATTATCTTTTCAAAACTTTTTCAAAAATTAAATCTTTTTCATTTTTCTTATTAGTTTACGAAAATCCTTTAAAATATTTTTCAAAAATCTTTTTCTTAGTTTTATCTTTATTTTCGAAAATTATTAATATGATTGATTCAACAATTTGAAGTTTGTTACTTTCTTGTTAAGAAAGGTTCAATCTTTAAATTCTAGAATCATATCTTTTAGTTTCTTGTTAGTCAAGTAATTAATTATAATTTTAAAATTAAATCTTTTCCAACCATATCTTTTTAATCATATCTTTTTATCATATCTTTTTCAAAATTTTATCTTTTTCAAAAAAAAATTGATTTCAAAATATCTTCTTATCTTCTTATCTTTTCAAATTTAACTTTCAAATCTTTTTCAACTAACTATTTGACTTTTTGTTTATTTCTTATCGTTCTTAAAACCACCTAACAACTTTTCTCTCTCTAATTTTCGAAAATACCTCCCTCGTTTTCAAAAAAAATTCTTTTTAATTAACTAATTGTTTTAAATTTTAATTTTAATTTTATTTCTTATCTGAATTTTCGAAAATCATTAACTCCTTTTCAAAATTATTTTCGAAAACTTATGTCTCTCATCTTATTCTATTTATTTATTCATCTACTAACACTTCTCTTCATCTCCAATCTCTGCCCCTATCCTCACCCTTGTGTTTGGATTATTCATTCTTCTTCATTCTTATTCCCTTTCTTCTTCTACTAACATAAAAGAATCTCTATACTGTGACATAGAGGATCCCTCTTCTTTTTCTGTTCTCTTCTTTCTCACATGAACAGGAATAAGGAAAAAGGCATTCTTGTTGAAGCTGATCCAGAACCTGAAAGGACTCTAAAGAGGAAACTAAGAGAAGCTAAATTACAACAATCCAGAGATAACCTTGCTGAAATTTTCGAACAAGAAAAGGATATGGCAGCCAAACCCAACAACAATAATGCAAGAAGGATGCTTGGTGATTATACTGCACCTACTTCCAAGTTTGATGGAAGAAGCATCTCAATTCATGCCATTGGAGTAAACCATTTTGAGCTGAAACCTTAATTAGTTGCTCTAATGCAACAGAACTGCAAGTTTCATGGACTTCTGATGAGCGGATATTTTATACGCTTTTTGGGGGTAATTTCATGTAGATTTTAGTATGTTTTAATTAGTTTTTAAGCAAAAATCATATTTCTGGACTTTACTATGAGTTTGTATATTTTTCTGTGATTTCAGGTATTTTCTGGCTGAAATTGAGGGAGCTGAGCAAAAATCTGATTTAGGCTGAAAAAGGACTGCTGATGCTATTGGATTCTAACCTCCCTGCACTCGGAATGGATTTTTTGGAGCTACAGGAGTCCAATTGGTGCGCTCTCAATTGGGCTAGAAAGTAGACATCCAGGGCTTTCCAGCAATATATAATAATCCATACTTTGCGCGAAGATAGACGACGTAAACTGGCGTTCAACGCCAGTTCCATGCTGCTGTCTGGCATCCAGCGCCAGAAACAGGTTACAAGTTGGAGTTCAACGCCCAAAACACGTTACAACCTGGCGTTCAACTCCAGAAACAGCCCAGGCACGTGAGAAGCTTAAGTCTCAGCCCCAATACATACCAAGTGGGCCTCAGAAGTGGATTTCTGCACTATCCATCTTAGTTTACTCATTCTCTGTAAACCTAGGTTACTAGTTTAGTATTTAAACAACTTTTAGAGAATTATTTTGTATCTCATGACATTTTCAGATCTGAATTTTATACACTTTGACGGCATGAGTCTCTAACTCCATTGTTGGGGGTGAGGAGCTCTGCAGCGTCTCGATGAATTAATGCAATTGTTTCTACTTCTCCATTCAAACGTGTGTGTTCCTATCTAAGATGTTCATTCGTGCTTAATTATGAAGAAGGTGATGATCCGTGACACTCATCACCTTCCTCAATCCATGAACGTGTGCCTGACAACTACCTCCGTTCTACATCAGATTGAATGAGCTTCTCTTAGATTCCTTAATCAGAATCTTCGTGGTATAAGCTAGAATTGATGGCGGCCACTCTTGAGGATCCGGAAAGTCTAAACCTTGTCTGTGGTATTCCGAGTAGGATTCAAGGATTGAATGGCTGTGATGAGCTTCAAACTTGCGATTGCTGGGCGTGATGACAAATGCAAAAGGATCAATGGATCCTGTTCCAACATGATCGAGAACCAACAGCTGATTAGCCGTGCTGTGACAGAGCATCTGGACCGTTTTCACTGAGAGGATGGGAGGTAGCCACTGACAATGGTGACACCCTACATACAGCTTGCCATGGA
>NC_029774.3:79383105-79383404 GCF_000817695.3 Arachis duranensis | reverse complement strand
ATCATATGCTAACCCCACTACTGCTTCATATGGGAGTAGTATCTGTATACCCTCCATTGGAGTTAGTAGCTTTGAGTTGAATCCTCAACTCATTATCATGGTGCAGCAAAGTTGTCAGTATTCCGGTCTTCCACAGGATAAAGAAGTACATCAGGATTGCTGACACAATTTTTACAAATTGCTGACACAATTTTTACAAATTGCTCAACTCATTATCATGGCACAATTTTTACAAATTGCTGACACAGTACATGATAAAGAAGTAGATCAGGATGTCTACAGATTATTACTGTTTCCAT
>NC_029774.3:79379549-79382975 GCF_000817695.3 Arachis duranensis | reverse complement strand
CCTCCAAAACGGATGACACAGCTAAGGCTGAGCATCCAAGGCTTCAAACAAGGAGATTATGAATTTCTTTATGATGCTTGGGAGAGATACAGAGAGATGCTGAGAAAATACCCCTCTGAAATATTTTCAGAGTGAGTGCAATTAGACATCTTCTACTATGGGCTTACAGAAAAAGCTCAGATTTCTCTAGATCACTCGGCTGGTGGATCTATACGTATGAGAAAAATAATTGAAGAAGCTCGAGAGCTTATTGATACAGTTGCCAGAAATCAGCATCTGTACCTAAGCAGTGAATCTTCCATGAAAGAAGAAGCTAAAACAGTAACTGCTGAACTCAGTCCTGTAGATCAGGCTAATGAATTCAATCAGCAGCTGGATTTTCTAACTCAGCAGCTAGCCGAATTCAAGGAAATACTACAAGAAACAAGAATAGCTAACAGGAATATGGAAGTACAGTTAAAGCAAACAGAAAAGCAACTGTCAAAACAAATAACAGAAGAATGCCAAGCAGTTCAGTTAAGAAGTGGGAAAACATTAAATACCTCACTTCAAAGCAACAGGAAGCCAAGAAATGAACAAATGACTACTCAAAATCCCTCTGAGGACAATCAGAGCCCAGAGAGGAATAATGCTGACGCTGAACGCCCAAACCATGCTCATTTCTGGCGTTCAACGCCAGAAACAAGCAAGGATTTGGCGTTGAACGCCCAAAGGGAGCATAGTTCTGGCGTTCAGACACCAGAAACAGATAAGTAGCTGGCATCTAACGCCACTCCAGCTTCCACCCCTGGTATTCAAATGCCAGTGGGGGATCAGACACATACAAGTGCTGATAAAAACCCTTCTAAAAAGGCTTCCCAATCCATATCTGTAGGTAATAAACCTGCAGCAACTAAGGTTGAGGAATACAAAGCCAAAATGCCTTATCCTCAAAAACTCCGCCAAGCGGAACAGGATAAGCAATTTGCCCGCTTTGCAGACTATCTCAGGACTCTTGAAATAAAGATTTCGTTTGTAGAGGCACTTGAGCAAATACCCTCTTATGCTAAGTTCATGAAAGAGATCTTAAGTCATAAGAAGGATTGGAGAGAAACTGAAAGAGTTTACCTCACTGAAGAATGTAGTGCAGTCATTCTGAAAAGCTTACCTGAGAAGCTTAAAGACCCCAGGAGCTTTATGATACCATGCACATTAGAGGGTAATTGTACCAAGCAAGCTCTATGTGATCTTGGGGCAAGTATCAACCTAATACCTGCATCTATTATCACAAAGCTTGGTTTGACTGAAGAAGTCAAACCAACCCGGATATGTCTTCAACTTGCTGATAGCTCCATTAAATACCCATCAGGAGTGATTGAAGATATGATTGTCAAGGTTGGGCCATTTGCCTTTCCCACTGACTTTGTAGTGCTGGAAATGGAGGAGCACAAGAGTGCAACTCTCATTCTAGGAAGACCTTTCCTAGCAACTGTCCGAACCCTCATTGACGTCCAAAAAGGGAAAGTAACCCTGAGAGTCAATGAGGAAGAGTTCAAGTTGAATGTTGTCAAAGCCATGCAACATCCAAACACCCCAAATGACTGCATGAGTGTTGATATTATTGACTCTTTGGTAAGAGAGGTCAATATGACTGAGAGTCTCGAATCAGAGCTAGAGGACATTGATGAGCGGATAATTTGTACGCTTTTTGGCATTGTTTTTAGTATGTTTTTAGTATGATTTAGTTAGTTTTGAGTATATTTTTATTAGTTTTTAGCTAAAATTCACTTTTCTGGACTTTACTATGAGTTTGTGTGTTTTTCTGTGATTTCAGGTATTTTCTGGCTGAAATTGAGGGTCCTGAGCAAAAATCTGATTCAGAGACTGAAAAGGACTGCAGATGCTGTTGGATTCTGACCTCCCTGTACTCGAAGTGGATTTTCTCGAGCTACAGAAGCCCAATTGGCACGCTCTTAACAGCGTTGGAAAGTAGACATCCTGGGCTTTCCATCAATGTATAATAGTCCATACTTTGCCCAAGATTTGATGGCCCAAACCGGCGTAAAAGCTGGCGTTTAACTCCAGAAAAAGTCTCTACACATGAAAGCTTCAATGCTCAGCCCAAGCACACACTGGGTGGACCCAGAAGTGGATTTTTACGTCATTTACTCAACTCTGTATACCCTAGGTTACTAGTTTACTATTAATAGGATCTTTTGACATTGTATCTACAGATTATGACACTTTACACGTTTCTTTGTGTACCTTCCACGGCATGAGTCTCTAAACCCCATGGTTGGGGGTGAGGAGCTCTGCTATGTCTTGATGGATTAATGCAATTACTACTGTTTTTCATTCAATCATGCTTGCTTCCATTCTAAGATATCACTTGTTCTTAACCCGGATGAATGTGATGATCCGTGACAATCATCATCATTCTCAACTATGAACGTGAACATTACAGGAATTCAAAAGACAAAGCATCTCCAAAACTCCAACATATTCTCCATTACTGCATTACAAGTAATTAATTCACTCTCTTTTATTTTTCTAATAATTCAAACTGATAATTTTAATTGAAATCCTGACTAAGAATAATAAAATAAACATAGCTTGCTTCAAACCAATAATCTTCGTGGGATCGACCCTTACTCACGTAAGGTATTACTTGGACGACCCAGTGCACTTGCTGGTTAGTGGTACAAAATCACCTTAAGATTTTGATATTGGGATTAGAATTTCGTGCACCAAGTTTTTGGCGCCGTTGCCGGGGATTGTTCGAGTTTGAACAACTAAAGGTTTATTTTATTTCTTAGATTAGGAAGATTTTGGCAATTGGGTCAGAGTCTTTTATTTCCTTTTCAAAAATATTATTTTTCTTTATTAATTTTTAATTTTTCTTTGAGTCTAGTGTCTTGTTATAAGTTTGGTGTTAATTGCATATTTTATATTTTCCTTTAAAATTTTCGTATAAGTGTTATTTGTTCTTCCTTGATCTTCAAGTTGTTCTTATTTATTTTTCTTGTTTGATCTCTAATTTTTCTTGATCTGTGTCTTTTCCTGTTTCACTTGTGTTCTTTTTAAAGCTTTAATCTTCCAAAAGGAATATACCTATTTAGAACAAGTGTTACATTTACTGCCCAATTGGCTAGAGCGTTGGTCTATGTTCTTGGTAATTGGGTATCTTTATCTCAAAATTTTTTTCAAAAATAATTTTTCTTGATTTAATCTTGTGCCAAACTTTAAGTTTGGTGTTTCCTTGTTAATCTTTTCATAATTTTCGAAAATTTTATTAAAGTTTTCTAAAAATTTTAAGTTTGGTGTTCTTTCTTTTGTTCTTGGTGTTCTTGTGAATCTTCAAGGTGTTCTTGAGTCTTTCTTGTGTTTTGATCTTAAAATTTTTAAGTTTGGTGTTCCTTGGTGTTTTCCCTCCAAAATTTTCGAAAA
>NC_029774.3:79377276-79377475 GCF_000817695.3 Arachis duranensis | reverse complement strand
ATTTCAGGTATTTTCTGGCTGAAATTGAGGGTCCTGAGCAAAAATCTGATTCAGAGACTGAAAAGGACTGCAGATGTTGTTGGATTCTGACCTCCCTGCACTCGAAGTGGATTTTCTAGAGCTACAGAAGCTCAATTGGCGCGCTCTCAACGGCGTTAGAAAGTAGACATCATGGGCTTTCCAGAAATGTATAATAGTT
>NC_029774.3:79376395-79377178 GCF_000817695.3 Arachis duranensis | reverse complement strand
TTCCAGCGTTTAACGCTGGAACTGGCATAAAACTTGGAGTTAAACGCCCAAACTGGCATGAAAGCTGGCGTTTAACTACATAATTAGTCTCTACACATGAAAGCTTCAATGCTCAGCCCAAGCACACACTAAGTGGACCCAGAAGTGGATTTTTATGTCATTTACTCATTTCTGTATACCCTAGGTTACTAGTACACTATTAATAGGATCTTTTGACATTGTATCTGTACCTCATGACACTTTACACGTTTCTTTGTGTACTTCCTATGGCATGAGTCTCTAAACTCCATGGTTGGGGGTGAGGAGCTTCCACGGCATGAGTCTCTAAACCCCATGGTTGGGGGTGAGGAGCTCTGCTGTGTCTTGATGGATTAATGCAATTACTACTGTTTTTCATTCAATCATTTTTGCTTCCATTCTAAGATATTACTTGTTCTTAAACCGGATGAATGTGATGATCCGTGACACTCATCATCATTCTCAACTATGAACATGTGCCTGACAACCACCTCCGTTCTACCTTAGATTAAGTAGATATCTCTTGGATTCTTTAATTAGAATCTTCGTGGTATAAGATAGAACTGATGGCGGCATTCAAGAGAATCCGGAAGGTCTAAACCTTGTCTGTGGTATTCTGAGTAGGATTCAATGATTGAATGACTGTGACGAGCTTCAAACTCGCGATTGTGGGGCGTTAGTGACAGACGCAAAAGAATCAATGGATTCTATTCTGACATGATCGAGAACCGACAGATGAATAGCCGTGCTGTGATAGAGCGCGTT
>NC_029774.3:79374708-79376389 GCF_000817695.3 Arachis duranensis | reverse complement strand
GACATGATCGAGAACCGACAGCTGAATAGCCGTGCCGTGACAGGGTGCGTTGAACATTTTCACTGAGAGGATGGGAGGTAGCCACTGACAACGGTGAAACCCTTGCATACAGCTTGCCATGGAAGGATCCTTGCGTGCTTGAAGGAGAAGACAGTAGGAAAGCAGAGATTCAGAAGATGGAGCATCTCCAAAACCTCAACCTATTCTCTATCACTGCAAAACAAGTACTTATTTCATGTTCTTTTACTTTTCACAATTAACCCTGATAATTATTGATATCCTGACTAAGAGTTACAAGATAACCATAGCTTGCTTCAAGCCGACAATCTCCGTGGGATCGACCCTTACTCACGTAAGGTACTACTTGGACGACCCAGTGCACTTGCTGGTTAGTTGTGCGGAATTGCAAAAGTGTGATTGCAATTTCGTGCACCAAGTTTTTGGCGCCGTTGCCGGGGATTGTTCGAGTTTGGACAACTGACGGCTTATCTTCTTGCTTAGATTAGGACTGTTTATTTTTGTTGGTTTAGAGTCTTTTAGTTGAGTCTAGTTCATATTTTAAGTTTGGTGTCAATTGCATGCTTTTGTTTTCTTTTAGTTTTTTTTTTCGAATTTGCATGTCCTCAGTCTCTTTTTGATCTTTAAAAATTCTAAGTTTAGTGTCTTCTTTTTGTTTTCCTTTGAGTTTTCAAAAATTTGTGTCTGATTTTCTAAAAATTTTAAATTTGGTGTCATTTTGTTGTTTTTCTCTTTCCTCATTTCAAAAAAATCAAATCTTTTTCAAAATAATTTTCAATCATTGTTTTTCTCTTTCCTCTTTTCAAAAATCAAATCTTTTTCATAAAAATTTTTCAATCATATCTCTCTAATTGCTAATCTCAAAATCTTTTTAATTAACTAATTGATTCAGTTCTCAGTTTGCTTTGATCTTATTTTCTTTTTTATTTTCGAATTTTTTATTTTAATTTCCTTTTGTTTTATTTTATTTTTTTCGGTTAATTCAAAAAAAAAAGAAAAAAAAACAAAATTTATCTATTTGCAATCCATATCATTTCCCTTTATCCATTATGGACTTAAGTGGGATTGATCAGTCCAAAAGGACTCTGAGGTCATATGCTAACCCCATTACAGCTGCATATGGGAGTAGCATCTGTACACCTCCCATCAAAGCAAGCAGCTTTGAGCTAAATCTCAACTCATTATCATAGTGCAGCAAAATTGCCAGTATTCCGGTCTTCCACAAGAAGAGCCTACTGAGTTTCTGGCACAGTTCTTACAAATTGCTGACACAGTACATGATAAAGAGGTGGATCAGGATGTCTACAGACTATTACTGTTTCCATTTGCTGTAAAAGATCAAGCAAAAAGGTGGTTGAATAACTAACCTACAGCAAGCATAAAGACATGGAAACAGTTATTAGACAAATTCCTGAATCACTTTTACCCTCCAAAGAGAATGACACAGCTAAGGCTGGACATCCAAGGCTTTAAACAAGAGGATAATAAATCCCTTTACAATGCCTGGGAGAGGTATAGAGGTATGCTAAGAAAATGCCCCTCTGAAATGTTTTCAGAGTGGGTACAGTTAGACATCTTCTACTTGGGCTTACAGAAAAAGCTCAGATGTCTTTAGACCACTCAGCTGGTGGATCTATACACATGAGGAAGACAATTGAAGAGG
>NC_029774.3:79367876-79370816 GCF_000817695.3 Arachis duranensis | reverse complement strand
CCTATAGGAACCTCTCCATACCAACTGGGATATGGGAAGGCCTGTCATCTGCCCGTGGAACTGGAACATAAAGCCTACTGGGCAACCAGATTCCTAAACATGGATGCTCAGTTAGCTGGTGAAAAAAGATTGCTCCAGCTAAATGAGCTAGAGGAGTTCAGGCTCAATGCCTTTGAAAATGCAAAAATTTATAATGAAAAGGCAAAGAAGTGGCATGACAAGAAGTTGTCATCCAGAGTCTTTGAGCCAGGACAAAAAGTTCTGCTCTTCAACTCTAGGCTCAGATTGTTTCCAGGAAAACTTAAATCCCGTTGGAGGGGTCCGTATGTGATTACAGGAGTGTCACCATATGGATATGTTGAGCTTCAGGATACTGATTCTGACAAAAGGTTCATTGTTAATGGACAGAAAATCAAGCATTATCTTGAAGGCAATTTTGAGCAGGAATGCTCAAAACTGAGACTTAAGTGATTCTCAGTAAAGGTCCAGCTAAAGACAGTAAAGAAGCGCTTGCTGGGAGGCAACCCAGTCATTAGCAGGTTATATGTTTTGTTTTTACAAAGGCAAGTATCAAAAATGAAGGAATTCACAGAATTACAGAAGGATTCAGCGTAAAAAGCAGAGAAAAAGAGCTTACTGGCGAAAAAACACCAGTAAGGGGCATTTTGGGCGTTAAACGCCAGAATGGGCACCATTCTGGGCGTTTAACGCCAGGTGTACAGTATCCTGGGCGTTTAGCAAAACGCCCAGTGATAAAGGGAATTCTGGCGTTTAACGCCAGCCAGGGCACCTGGCTGGGCGTTAAACGCCCACAATGGGCAACAAATGGGCGTTAAACGCCAGAATAGGTGCCATTCTGGGCGTTTAACGCCAGAAAGGTGGGGGACCAAGATTTTGATTTCCAATCAAATTTTTTTTCAAACCTTCCTTTTCTTAACCATACTTTTCTACATAAATACATCTCAACTTTTCATCATTCACTTTCAAATCTTCAAAAATCAAAAATCATTCTTCAAATCTCTCAAATCAATCCCAAATCTTGTTCAAAAACTCATCCTTCTCTCAAATTCTCTCCATATCTTCTCAAATCTCCTTTCAATTTTTTTCGAAATCTCCTTCCCCCACTTATAAAAACACGTTCGGCCCCTCATTCCCCCACACCATTCGAATTTGCTCTTCTCCTCTCTCTCTTCTTTCCTTTCTTTTGCTTGAGGACAAGCAAACCTCTAAGTTTGGTGTGCTTTTCCGTGATCACTAAGCCAAGATTCATCAAGATCATGGCTCCTAAGGGAAAACAAACCAATTTAAGAGGAAAGAAAGAGAATAATCCAAAGAATCTTTAGAATCAAGAGAAGTTCTTAACCAAAGAACATGAAGACCATTATCACAAGATAATGGGTCTGAGGTCAGTGATCCCAGAAGTTAAATTTGATCTGAAAGAAGATGAATATCCGGGGATCCAAGAGCAAATTCGAAACAGAGGATGGGAAGTTCTAACCAATCCCGAGATAAAGGTTGGAAGGAATATGGTTCAGGAATTCTACTCAAATTTGTGGCTAACAGATAAGCAGAGAATGACTGGAACTGCCTACCATACCTACAGAACCATGGTCAGGGGGAAAGTTATGTACTTCTATCTGGACAAAATAAGAGAAATCTTCAAATTGCCTCAACTGCAGGATGATCCTGAATCCTTCAATAGGAGAATGGTGAGAGCAGATAAAGGGTTGGATCAAGTTCTAGAGGACATATGCCTCCCTGGAACTAAGTGGATAACCAATTCAAAGGGTGTCCCAAACCAACTCAAGAGGGGAGACCTCAAACCAATTGCAAGAGGTTGGCTAGACTTTATTGGGCGTTCCATACTGCCCACTAGCAACCGTTCTGAGGTCACTATCAAGAGAGCAATGATGATTCATTGCATTATGCTTGAAAAAGAAGTGGAGGTTCATCATGTGATTGCTTGTGAGATCTACACAATTGCAAATAAGAATTTCACTGAAGCCAAATTGGCTTACCCAAGCTTGATTTCTTTGCTCTGTAAAGAGGCTGGGGTAAAGATAGGAGTAGGTAAATTCATACCCATTGAACATCCAATCACCAAGAAGTCAATGGAAGGACAAATGCAAGACAACTCTATCAAGAGGAGGGTGCAGGAATTCCTCCCTGAATTCCCTAAAATTGACTACTGGACCAGCCTAGAAGCATCTATCATCAAGTTACAAGAAACTATAGAGCAACTGAAGGAAGAACAGCAGAATCAGAACTGCATGCTCTGCAAATTGCTGAAGGAACAAGAGAAGCAGGGGCGTGAACTCCAAGAGCTGAAGCGCCAGAAATTCTCCTCTCAATTTGAGGGAGCATCCACTTCTCAAAATTAAGGTTGTTGAGTCCTAACTCTGTGAAAACCTCTATCATTAGGAGCCTATTTTCTTTTTTTTTTGTTTTCTATTTTTATTTTCTAGTCTCATCTTATATCTATTTTTGAGTCTTGTTCTTAATTCATAATTAAAAATTTAAAATTCATGTCTTAAAGCTATGAATGTCCTATGAATCCATCACCTCTCTTAAATGAAAAATGCTTTAATCACAAAAGAACAAGAAGTACAGGATTTCGAATTTATCCTTGAAACTAGTTGAATTAGTTTGATGTTGTGACAATACTTTTTGTTTTCTGAATGAATGCTTGAACAGTGCATATGTCTTTTGAATTTGTTGTTTTGAGAATGTTAAAATTGTTGGCTCTTGAAAGAATGAAGGAAAAAGAGAACTATTATTGAGGATCTAAAAAAATCATCAGATTGATTCTTGAAGCAAGAAAAAGCAGCGAATACAAAAAAAATATTTTCGAAAAAAAAAAGAAAGAAAAAGAAAGAAATAAAGTTGAGATCCAAGGCAAAAAGAGTGTGCTTAAGAACCCTAGACACCTCTAATTGGGGA
>NC_029774.3:79367347-79367831 GCF_000817695.3 Arachis duranensis | reverse complement strand
AGCTGGGTCACAATCTGAAAAGGTTCACCCAATTATGTGTCTGTGGCATGTATGTATCCGGTGGTAATACTGGAAAACAGAGTGCTTTGGGCCACAGCCAAGACTCATACACTAGCTATGTTCAAGAATCATTATATTTAACTTGGAGAATCAATAACATTATCTGAGTTCTGAGTTCTTATAGATGCCAATCATTTTGAACTTCAAAGGATAGAGTGAGATGCCAAAACTGTTCGGAAACAAAAAGCTACTAGTCCCGCTCATCTAATTGGAGCTAAGTTTCCTTGATACTTTGGAGTCTATAGTATATTCTCTTCTTTTTATCCTGAGACTGAAAAGGACTGCAGATGCTGTTGGATTCTGACCTCCCTGCACTCGAAGTGGATTTTCTGGAGCTACAGAAGCCCAATTGGCGCGCTCTCAATGGCTTTGGAAAGTAGACATCCTGGGCTTTCCAGAAATGTATAATAGTCCATACTTTGCC
>NC_029774.3:79366827-79367172 GCF_000817695.3 Arachis duranensis | reverse complement strand
AAAAAGTCTCTACACATGAAAGCTTCAATGCTCAGCCCAAGCACACACCAAGTGGACCCCGGAAGTGGATTTTTACGTCATTTACTCAATTCTGTATACCCTAGGTTACTAGTTTACTATTAATAGGATCTTTTGACATTGTATCTACAGATTATGACACTTTACACGTTTCTTTGTGTACCTTCCACGGCATGAGTCTCTAAACCCCATGGTTGGGGGTGAGGAGCTCTGCTGTGTCTTGATGGATTAATGCAATTACTACTGTTTTTTATTCAATCATGCTTGCTTTTATTCTAAGATATCACTTGTTCCTAAACCTGATGAATGTGATGATCCGTGACACTC
>NC_029774.3:79363353-79366797 GCF_000817695.3 Arachis duranensis | reverse complement strand
GGGCGTTAGTGACAGACGCAAAAGAATCACTGGATTCTATTCCTGCCTGATTGAGAACCGACAGATGGATAGCCGTGCCGTGACAGGGTGCGTTGAACATTTCCACTGAGAGGATGGGAGGTAGCCACTGACAACGGTGAAACCCTTGCATACAGCTTGCCATGGAAGGAGCCTTGCGTGCTTGAAGGAGAAGACAGTAGGAAAGCAGAGATTTAGAAGATGGACCATCTCCAAAACCTCAACCTATTCTCTATCACTGCAAAACAAGTACTTATTTCATGTTCTTTTACTTTTCACAATTAATCCTGACAATTTCTGATATCCTGACTAAGATTACAAGATAACCATAGCTTGCTTCAAGCCGACAATCTCCGTGGGATCGACCCTTACTCACGTAAGGTATTACTTGGACGACCCAGTGCACTTGCTGGTTAGTTGTGCGGAATTGCAAAAGTGTGATTGCAATTTCGTGCACCAGACATCTTTAAAGATGTTCAGCCTGATCTGGAGGAATCAAAGAGAATAATAGAACCTCTGAAAATCCCTCAAGAAGAGGAGAAACCTCATAAACTCGAGCTCAAACCATTACCACCATACCTGAAATATGCATTTCTGGGAGAAGGTGATACCTTTCCTGTAATCATAAGCTCTACCTTAAAGCCACAGGAAGGGGAAGCACTAATTCAAGTGCTAAAGACACACAAGACAGCTCTTGGGTGGTCCATCAGTGATCTTAAGGGACCAAGTTTGGCATTGATTATTGACTTCATGGGACCTTTCTCACCATCATACTCAAACACTTATATTCTGGTGGCAGTGGATTATGTATCCAAATGGGTGGAAGCTATTGCAACACCCACTAATGACACTAAGACCATGTTAAAATTCCTCCAGAAACACATCTTCAGCAGATTTGGTACCCCTAGAGTATTAATCAGTGATGGGGGCACTCATTTCTGCAATAAACAGCTTTACTCTGCTTTGGTTCATTATGGAGTTAGCCATAGCGTAGCCACTCCATATCATCCATAGACAAATGGGCAAACTGAAGTCTCTAACAGAGAACATAAAAGAATCCTGGAATGGACTGTAATTAACCGTAGAAAGGATTGGGCAAGAAGCTTGGATGATGCTCTGTGGGCATAGAGAACAGCATTCAAGACCTCTATAGGGACCTCTCCATACTAGCTCGTGTATGGAAAGGCATGTCACTTGCCAGTGGAACTGGAACACAAAGCCTACTGGGCAACCAGATTCCTAAACCTTGATGCCAAGTTAGCTGGAGAAAAATGATTTCTCCAATTAATTGAGCTCGAGGAATTTAGACTCAATGCTTTCGAGAATGCAAAAATTTACAAAGAGAAAGCAAAAAGATGGCATGATAAGAAACTGTCATCCAGAGTCTTTGAGCCGGGGCAGAAAGTTCTGCTATTTAATTCTAGGCTCAAATTATTCCCCAAAAAATTAAAATCCCGGTGGAGAGGTCCATATGTGATTACAAGTGTATCAACATATGGATACGTAGAGCTTCAGGATAATGACTCTAACAAAAAATTCATTGTTAATGGACAGAGAGTTAAACATTATCTTGAAAGCAATTTTGAGCAAGAATGCTCAAAACTGAGACTTGATTAAAACTCAGTAATAGTCCAGCTAAAGACAATAAAGAAGCGCTTATTGGGAGGCAACCCAGCCATTTACAAAATTTAATTTTATTTGTTTTTGTTAATTAATTGATTTTTACAGGTATATGTCAAAGTATCTTCAAAAGGTAAAATAGCAATTGCTTGAATTCACAGAGTTACAGGGGAATTTGGGAGCTCACTGGCGTAAAAAAGCCAGTAAGAAATGTTTTGGGCGTTGAACACCCAAAAGAAGCATCCACTGGGCGTTCAATGCCAGTAAGGATAGCCATCTGGGCATTGAACGCCAGAAAGGAGCATCTTCTGGGCGTTGAACGCTAGAAAGAAGCTCCTTCTGGGCGTTTAACACCAGAATTACAGCGTCCTGGGCGTTCAGAAAAATGGCCAGTGACAAAGGACTTCCTGGCGTTCAACGCCAGAAAGAAGCAACTGCTGGGCGTTGAACACCCAGGAGAAGCAGCAATTGGGCGTTAAACGCCCAAAACATGCAGCATTTTGGCGTTTAACGCCAGGATGGTGGAAAGGAGTCCTCTCTTCTCCTTTCTTTTGCTTGAGGACAAGCAAACCTCTAAGTTTGGTGTGATTTGCCATGATCACTGAGCTAAAACTCATTGAGATCATGGCACCTAAGGGAACAGGAACAGCAAGGATGTGAACTGAAGGAACTGAAGCGTCATAAATTAATTCTTGAAGGACCAAGCACCCCACAGACTAGAGGAACATTCACTTCCCAAAATATAGGTTGTTAAGTTCTAATTTTAGCTTTAACTCTGAGATAGTTGTTGTTATAGGAATTCACCTTAGAAGTTATATAGGAGTAGTGGTAATTAGTATATCTATTTTGATTTTATTTTCAATTAAGTTATAATTTATTTTTCTCATCATCATCAAACATGAATAAAATAGTAGATTTTTAGAATAAAGAGGCAATTTAATTCTTTCGAGTTCTTAATAAGGAAAATTCTAATTATTTATATGTGGTGGCAATACTTTTTGTCTTCTGAATGAATGCTTGAACAGTGCATATTTTTGATATTGAATTTTATGAATGCTAAAATTGTTGGCTCCTGAAAGAATGATGAACAAGAGAAATGTTATTGATGATCTAAAAAATCATGAAATTGATTCTTGAAGCAAGAAAAAGCAGTGAAGAAAAAAAAATTGCGAGTCGTGATCCAAAGCAAAAAGAGTGTGCTTAAGAGCTCTAGACACCTCTAACTGGGGACTCTAGCAAAGCTGAGTCACAATCTGAAAAGGTTCACCCAGTTATGTGTCTGTGGCATTTATGTATCCGGTGGTAATACTGAAAAACAAAGTGCTTAGGGCCACGGCCAAGACTCATAAAGTAGCTGTGTTCAAGAACCAACATACTAAACTAGGAGAATCAATAATACTATCTGAATTATGAGTTCCTATGGATGCCAACCATTCTGAATTTCCAAGGATAAAGTGAGATGCCAAAATTGTTCAGAAGCAAAAAGCTACTATTCCCGCTCATCTAATTAGAACTAAGCTTCATTGATATTTTGGAATTTATAGTATATTCCCCTCTTTTTATCCTAATTGATTTTCAGTTGCTTGGGAACAAGCAACAATTTAATTTTGGTGTTGTGATGAGCGGATAATTTATACGCTTTTTGGCATTGTTTTTAGGTAATTTTTAGTAGGATCTAGCTACTTTTTAGTATATTTTTATTAGTTTTTGAGCAAAATTCACATTTCTGGACTTTACTATGAGTTTGTGTATTTTTCTGTGATTTCAGTTATTTTCTGGCTGAAATTGAGGGACCTGAGCAAAATT
>NC_029774.3:79360312-79361100 GCF_000817695.3 Arachis duranensis | reverse complement strand
GGCCACAACTTCATAGAAGTGGTCTTGATGCACCCTTGAGATGAATCTTTCCATCTCCCATGACTCGGAGGTGAAAGCTTTTGCCTTCCCTTTCCTCTTTCTAGAGGTTTCTCCGGCCTTGGATGCCATAAATGGTTATGGAAAAACAAAAAGCAACGCTTTTACCACATCAAACTTAAAAGGTTTGCTCGTCCTCGAGCAAAAGAAGAAAGAAGAGAGTAGAAGAAGAAGAAATGGAGGAGAGGGAGATGGCTTTGTGGTTCGGCCAAAAGGGAAAGAAGTAGCGTTTAGGGTGTGTGAAAATGAAGGAGTGAAGATGATAGTGGGATTTGATAGGTGGGGGGTTTTTGTGAGAGAGGTGTTAAGGTGATTGGTGAATGGGTGAAGAAGAGAGAGGGTGGTGGGGTTGGTGGGGATCCTGTGGGGTTCACAGATCCTTAGGTGTCAAGGAAAAGTCATCCCTGCACCAAATGGCATTCAAAAACTCGTCCTTAGGTGTCAAGGAAAAGTCATCCCTGCACCAAATGGCATTCAAAAACACGTTTTGAGCCAATTCTGGCGTTAAACGCCGGGCTGGTGCCCATTTGTGGCGTTTAACGCCAGGTTCTTGCCCTTTCCTGGCGTTTAACGCCAGTCTGGTGCCCCTTTCTGGCGTTAAACGCCCAGAATGGTGCCAGACTGGGCGTTAAACGCCCAACTGCTAGCCTCACTGGCGTTTAAACGCCAGTGGGTGCGTCCTCCAGGGTGTGCTGTTTTTCTTCCTGTTTTTCATTCTATTTTTGCTTTTT
>NC_029774.3:79358960-79360094 GCF_000817695.3 Arachis duranensis | reverse complement strand
TCCCAACACCAAACTTAGAGTTTGAATGTGGGGGTTCAACACCAAACTTAGAGTTTGGTTGTGGCCTCCCAACACCAAACTTAGAGTTTGACTGTGGGGGCTTTGTTTGGCTCTGTTTTGAGAGAAGCTCTTCATTCTTCCTCTCCATGATGACAGAGGGATATCCTTGAGCCTTAAACACCAAGGGTTCTTCATTCACTTGAATGATCAATTCTCCTCTATCAGCATCAATCACAGCCTTTGCTGTGGCTAGGAAGGGTCTGCCAAGGATGATGGATTCATCCATGCTCTTCCCAGTTTCTAGGACTATGAAATCAATAGGGATGTAATGGTCTTCAACATTAACCAGAACATCCTCTACAAGTCCATAGGCTTGTTTTCTTGAGTTGTCTGCCATCTCTAGTGAGATTTTTGCAGCTTGCACCTCAGAGATCCATAACTTCTCCATTACAGAGAGAGACATGAGGTTTACACTTGACCCTTTCTCCATTACAGAGAGGGGCATGAGGTTTACACTTGACCCTAAGTCACACAAGGCCTTCTTGAAGGTCATGGTGCCTATGGTACAAGGTATTGAAAACTTCCCACGATCCTGTCTCTTTTGAGGCAGTTTCTGCCTAGACAAGTCATCCAGTTCTTTGGTGAGCAAAGGGGGTTCATCCTCCCAAGTCTCATTTCCAAATAA
Organism: Arachis duranensis; assembly: GCF_000817695.3. Taxonomy (NCBI): domain Eukaryota; kingdom Viridiplantae; phylum Streptophyta; class Magnoliopsida; order Fabales; family Fabaceae; genus Arachis; species Arachis duranensis. The sequence goes on along the minus strand of NC_029774.3, from coordinate 79,359,409 downwards.
CTTGTCATTTAGCTTCATGATTGCTCCAAGGAATTTAGCAACTTGCTCTTCAGTGACATACTTATCCTCTTCAGAGGAAGAATACTCATCAGAGCTCATGAATGGCAGAAGTAAGTCCAATGGAACCTCTATGGTCTCAGTTTGAGCCTCAGATTCCCATGGTTCCTCATTGGGAAACTCATTGGAGGCCAGTGGACGTCCAGTGAGGCCTTCCTCAGTGGCGTTCACTGCCTCTTCTTCCTCCCAAAATTCGGCCATGTTGATGGCCTTGCACTCTCCTTTTGAATTTTCTTCTGTATTGCTTGGGAGAGTACTAGGAGGGAGTTCAGTAATTTTCTTGCTCAGCTGACCCACTTGTCCTTCCAAATTTCTGATGGAGGACCTTGTTTCAGTCATGAAACTTTGAGTGGTTTTGATTAGATCAGAGACCATGGTTGCTAAGTCAGAGT
>NC_029774.3:79314320-79354121 GCF_000817695.3 Arachis duranensis | reverse complement strand
GCAAAAATCATATTTCTGGACTTTACTATGAGTTTGTGTATTTTTCTGTGATTTCAGGTATTTTCTGGCTGAAATTGAGGGACCTGAGCAAAAATCTAATTTTGGTTGAAAAAGGACTACTGATGCATGTTTGATACTGACCTCCCTGCACTCGGAATGGATTTTTTGGAGCTACAAGAGTCCAATTGGCGAGCTCTCAATTGGGCTGGAAAGTAGACATCCAGGGCTTTCCATGCTGCTGTCTGGCGTCCAGCGCCAGAAACAGGTTACAAGTTGGAGTTCAACGCCCAAAACACGTTACAACCTGGCGTTCAACTCTAGAAACAGCCCAGGCACGTGAGAAGCTTAAGTCTCAGCCCCAATACACACAAAGTGGGCCTCAGAAGTAGATTTCTGCACTATCCATCTTAGTTTACTCATTCTCTGTAAACCTAGGTTACTAGTTTAGTATTTAAACAACTTTTAGAGAATTATTTTGTATCTCATGACATTTTCGGATCTGAATTTTATACACTTTGACGGCATGAGTCTCTAACTCCATTGTTGGGGGTGAGGAGCTCTACAGCGTCTCGATGAATTAATGTAATTGTTTCTATTTCTCCATTCAAACGTGTGTGTTCCTATCTAAGATGTTCATTCGTGCTTAATTATGAAGAAGGTGATGATCCGTGACACTCATCACCTTCCTCAATCCATGAACGTGTGCCTGACAACCACCTCCATTCTACATCAGATTGAATGAGATTCTCTTAGATTCCTTTATCAGAATCCTCGTGGTATAAGCTAGAATTGATGGCGGCCACTCTTGAGGATCCGGAAAGTCTAAACCTTGTCTGTGGTATTCCGAGTAGGATTCAAGGATTGAATGGCTATGACAAGCTTCAAACTCACGATTGCTGGGCGTCATGACAAACGCAAAAGGATCAATGGATCCTATTCCGACATGATCACTTTGGAATTGAGTTGAATATTACATTACAGGAATTCAGAAGACAAAGCATCTCCAAAACTCCAACATATTCTCCATTACTGCATTACAAGTAATTAATTCACTCTCTTTTATTTTTCTAATAATTCAAACTGATAATTTTAATTGAAATCCTGACTAAGAATAATAAAATAAACATAGCTTGCTTCAAACCAATAATCTCCGTGCGATCGACCCTTACTCACGTAAGGTATTACTTGGACGACCCAGTGCACTTGCTGGTTAGTGGTACGAAATCACCTTAAGATTTTGAGATTGGGATTAGAATTTCGTGCACCAACTTCCATCAGAAGATCCCTACCAGTTCTTGACTGAGTTCTTGCAGATCTGTGAGACTGTTAAGACTAATGGAGTAGATCCTGAAGTCTACAGGCTCACGCTTTTCCCTTTTGCTGTAAGAGACAAGAGCTAGAGCATGGTTGGACTCTCAACCTAAAGATAGCCTGGACTCTTAGGATAAGCTGGTCACAGCCTTCTTGGCTAAGTTCTTTCCTCCTCAAAAGCTGAGCAAGCTTAGAGTGGATGCTCAGACCTTCAAACAAAAAGATGGTGAATCCCTCTATGAAGCTTGGGAAAGATACAAGCAGATGACCAAAAGATGTCCTTCTGACATGTTTTCAAAATGGACCATGATAGATATATTCTATTATGGTCTATCTGAGTTCTCTAAGATGTCACTGGACCATTCTGCAAGTAGATCCATTCACCTAAAGAAAACACCTGCAGAGGCTCAAAAACTTATTGATATGGTTGCAAATAACCAGTTCATGTACACTTCTGAGAGGAATTCCGTGAATAATGGGACGCCTCAAAGGAAGGGAGTTCTTGAAATTGATACTCTGAATGCCATATTGGCTCAGAACAAAATGTTGACTCAGAAAGTCAACATGATTTCTCAAAGTCTGAATGGATGGCAAAATGCATCTAACAGTACTAAAGAAGCATCTTCTGAAGAAGAAGCTTATGATCTTGAAAACCCTGCAATAGCAGAGGTAAATTATATGGGTGAACCTTATGGAAACACCTATAATTCATCATGGAAAAATCATCCAAATTTCTCATGGAAGGATCAACAAAAGCCTCAACAAGGCTTTAATAATGGTGGAAGAAATAGGCTCAGCAATATCAAGCCTTATCCATCATCTTTTCAGCAACAGACAGAGAAGTCTGAACAGAGCACCTCTAACTTAGCAAACTTAGTCTCTGATCTGTCTAAGGCCACTTTAAGTTTCATGAGTGAAACAAGGTCCTCCATTAGAAATCTGGAGGCACAAGTGGGCCAGCTAAGTAAGAAAAATAACTGAAACTCCTCCTAGTACTTTCCCAAGCAATACTGAAGAGAATCCAAAAAGAGAGTAAGGCCATTGATGTAATCAACATGACCGAACCTAGAGAGGAAGGAGAGGACGTGAATCCCAACGAGGAAGACCTCATGGGACATCTCCCAAGCAAGAAGGAGTTCACTATTGAGGACCTAAAGGAATCTGAGGCTCATATAGAGACCATAGAGATTCCATTAAACCTCCTTCTGCCATTCATGAGCTCTAAAAACTATTCTTCCTCTGAAGAGGATGAAGATGTAATTGGAGAGCAAGTTACTCAATATCTAGGGGCCATCATGAAGCTAAATGCCAAATTGTTTGGTAATGAGACTTGGGAAGGTGAACCTCCCTTGCTCATTAATGAACTAGATACATAGATTCAGCAAACTTCACCTCAAAAGAGACAAGATCCTGGAAAATTCTTAATACCATGTACCATAGGCACCATGACCTTTGAGAAGGCTCTGTGTGACCAAGGGTCAGGCATAAATCTTATGCCACTCTCTGTAATGGAGAAGCTGTAGATCATTGAGGTACAGCCTGCCATATTCTCATTGCAAATGGCAGACAAGTCAGTAAGACAAGCTTATGGATTGGTAGAGGACGTGTTGGTAAAGGTTGAAGGCCTTTACATCCCTGCTGATTTCATAATCTTAGACACTAGGAAGGAGGAGGATGAATGCATCATCCTTGGAAGACCTTTCCTAGCCACAGCAGGAGCTGTGATAGATCTTAACAGAGGAGAATTAGTCCTTCAATTGAATGGGGACTACCTTGTGTTTAAGACCCAAGGGTGTTCTTCTTTAACAATAGAGAGGAAGCATGAAAAGCTTTTCTCAGCACAGAGTCAAACAGAACCCCCACAATCAAACTCTAAGTTTGGTGTTAGGAGGCCACAGCCAAACTCTAAGTTTGGTGTTGAATCTCCACATCCAAACTCTAAGTTTGGTGTTGGGAGTCTACAACCTTGACCTGATCACCTGTGTGGCTCCATAAGAGCCCACTGTCAAGCTATTGACATTAAAGAAGCACTTATTGGGAGGCAACCCAATTTCTATTTATCTAATTTTATTTTATTTTTATTGTTCTTTTATGTTTTATTAGGTTCATGATCATATGGAGTCACAAAATAAATACTAAAATTAAAAATAGAATCAAAAACAGCAGAAGAAAAAGCACACCCTGGAGGAAGAACTTACTGGCATTTAAACGCCAGTAAGGAGCATCTGGCTGGCGTTCAACGCTAGAACAGAGCATGGATCTGGCGTTGAATGCCAGAAACAAGCAACATCCTGGTGTTTAAATGCCAGGAATACACCCTGAGGAGTGCTGGCGCTGAATTCCAGAAACAAGCATGAAACTAGCGTTCAACACCAGAAACATGCTGCAAATAGGCGTTGAACGCCCAAAACAAGCATGAAGCTAGCGTTCAACGCCAGAAACAGGCATCAATCTGGCGTTGAAAGCCAGGATTGCATGCAAAGGGCATTTTACACGCCTCATTGGTGCAGGGATGTAAATCCTTGACACCTCAGGATCTGTGGACCCCATAGGATCATCTCAGGATGTGTGGACCCCACAGGATCCCTACCTACCCCAACTCACCTTCTCTCTTCTTCACCAATCACCTCAATCTCTCTTCCCCATCACCTCTTCACCACTCACATCCATCCATCCTTCCCACCCAAACCCACCCTATATGGCCGAAACACAAACATCTCTCCCTCTCCTCCATATCTTCTTCTTCTTCTTCTTCTATTCTTTCTTCTTTTGCTTGAGGGCGAGCAATATTCTAACTTTGGTGTGGTAAAAGCATAGTTTTTTGTTTTTCCATAACCATTTATGGCACCTAAGGCTAGAGAAACCTCAAGAAAGAGAAAAGAAAAGGCAATTGCTTCCACCTCTGAGTCATGGGAGATGGAGAGATTCATCTCAAGGGTCCATAAATCAGTAGTAGAGCATTTGACTGCACATCAAGAGAGCATGAGGAATTTCCTCATCAAGAAATCCCTGAGATACCTCAGGGGATATATTTTCCTCCATACAACTATTGGGAGCAACTAAGGATAGGAGCACTAAAATCACTAGGGATCATGCAACAGAGGCAAGGAAGAGACATAAAGGAGCTTAAAAAGCACCATTGATCCTTCAAAATGGTGCCACCCTCACTAAGGTAGACTCATTCCTTAACTCCATTGTTCTTATCTCTGTTTTTCGATTTTTATGCTTCATGTTTGTCTATGTTTGTGTCTTTACTTCATGATCATTAGTATTTAGTAACTATGTCCAAAGGCTATGAATAATTCCATGAATCCTTCACCTCTCTTAAATGAAAAATGTTTCTAATTCAAAAGAACAAGAAGTACACGAATTTCGAATTCATCCTTGAAATTAGTTTAATTATATTGATGTGGTGACAATACTTTTTGTTTTCTGAATGAATACTTGAACAGTGCATATTTTTGATCTTGTTGTTTATGAATGTGAAAATTGTTGGCTCTTGAAAGAATGATGAACAAAGAGAAATGTTACTGATGATCTGAAAAATCATAAATTTGATTCTTGAAGCAAGAAAAAGTAGTGAATAGAAAAATCTTGCGAAAAAAAAGAGAAAGTGGCGAAAAAAATAGAAAGAAAAAGAAAAAGCAAGCAGAAAAAGCTAATAGCCCCTTAAAACCAAAAGGCAAGGGTGAAAAGGATCCAGGCCTAAGCGACTAAATCAAGCTGTCCCTAACCATGTGCTTGTGGCATGCAGGTCCAAGTGAAAAGCTTGAGACTGAGTGGTTAAAGTCATGATCCAAAGCAAAAAGAGTGTGCTTAAGAACCCTGGACACCTCTAACTGGGGACTTTAGCAAAGCTGAGTCACAATCTGAAAAGGTTCACCCAGCTATGTGTCTGTGGCATTTATGTATCTGGTGGTAATACTGGAAAACAAAGTGCTTAGGGCCACGGCAAAGACTCATAAAAGTAGTTGTTTTCATGAATCAACATACTTAACTAGGAGAATCAATAACACTATCTGAAATTCTAAGCTCCTATAGATGCCATTCATTCTAAACTTCAAAGGAAAAAGTGAGATGCCAAAACTGTATAGAGGCAAAAAGCTACAAGTCCCGTTCATCTAATTAGAACTAATATTAATTGATATTCTAGAATTTATAGTATATTCTCTTCTTTTTATCCTAATTGATTTTCAGTTGCTTGGGGACAAGCAACAATTTAAGTTTGGTGTTGTGATGAGCGGATAATTTATACGCTTTTTGGCATTATTTTTAGATAGTTTTTAGTATAATCTAGCTACTTTTAGGGATGTTTTTATTATTTTTTATGCTAAATTCACATTTCTGGACTTTACTATGAGTTTGTGTGCTTTTCTGTGATTTCAGGTATTTTCTGGCAGAAATTGAGGGACCTGAGCAAAACTCTGATAATGAGGCTGACAAAGGACTGCTGATGCTGTTGGATTCTGACCTCCCTACACTCAAAATGGATTTTCTGGAGTTACAGAACTCCAAATGGCGCTCTCTTAACGGCGTTGAAAAGTAGACATCCAGATCTTTCCCTCAATATTTAATAGTCCATACTTTATTTGGGATTAGACGACGCAAACTGGCGCTCAACACCAGTTCCATGTTGCATTCTGGAGTCAAACGCCAGAAACACGTCACGAACCAGAGTTGAACGCCGAAAACACGTTACAACTTGGTGTTTAACTCCAAGAGAAGCCTCTGTACGTGTAAAACTCAAGCTCAGCCCAAGCACACACCAAGTGGGCCCCAGAAGTGGATTTCTACATGAATTACTTACTTCTGTAAACCCTAGTAGCTAGTTTAGTATAAATAAAACTTTTTACTAGTGTATTAGAAGTCTTTTGACCGATCCTGGATCCTGAATTGTATTTTTGATCCTGTGATCACGTTTTTGGGGCTGGCCATTCGGCCATGCCTAAACCTTCATTACTTATGTATTTTCAACGGTGGAGTTTCTACACACCATAGATTAAGGGTGTGGAGCTTTGCTGTACCTCAAGTTTTAATGCAATTACTACTATCTTTTATTCAAATTCAATCTTATTTCTGTTCTAAGATACTACTCATACTTCAACCTGATGGATGTGATGATCCGTTACACTCATCATCATCCGTCCCTATGAACACGTGCCTGACAACCACTTCCGTTCTACAAGCGAAAGCTAGAGTGTGTATCTCTTGGATTCCTGATGTACGACGCATGGTTGCCCTCGCCTGACAACCAAGCCTTCCATTCCGTGAGATCAGAGTTTTCGTGGTATAAGCTAGAATTGATGGCGGCATTCATGAGAATCCGGAAAGTCTAAACCTTGTCTGTGGTATTCCGAGTAGGATTCCGGGATTGAATGACTGTGACGAGCTTCAAACTCGCGATTGTTGGGCGTGATGACAAATGCAAAAGAATCAAGGGATTCTATTCCGACATGATCAAGAACCGACAGATGATTAGTCGTGCCGTGACAGAGCATTTAGACCTTTTTCACTGAGAGGATGGGATGTAGCCATTGACAACGGTGATACCCTACATACAGTTTGCCATGGAAAGGAGTAAGAAGGATTGGATGAAGGCAGTAGGAAAGCAGAGATTCAGAAGGAGCACAGCATCTTCATACGCCTATCTAAAATTCCCATTGATGATCTACATAAGTATTTCTATCTTTATTTTCAGTTTATTTATTATTGTTATTCGAAAACTCCATAACCATTTATTATCCGCTTGACTAAGATTTACAAGATGACCATAGCTTGCTTCATACCAACAATCTCTGTGGGATCGACCCTTACTCACGTAAGGTTTATTACTTGGACGACCTAGTACACTTGTTGGTTAGTTGAGCGAAGTTGTGAAATTATGTTTAGACCATGGTATTGAGCACCAAGTTTTTGGGGCCATTATTGGAAATCAATTTCAAACAACAATTTAAGTATGAATCACAATTTCGTCCACCATGCCTCACATCAATTCGTCATTCAAAGCTCAATTAAACTATGCTTATTCGTAGTTATTGAGGTCTTATCCGCACCAAACAATCAACATTAAGGTGGTCATTCTTAATATCTCAAGTTAATCATGAACATTCCCAAAATGAGCACTCATAGACATTCCTGCCAATTGAATCTGAAAGATACCATAACAGCATGAGACATACATACAGAGCATGCAGTGAAGCATGATGCAGTCCATTCCCCAGGCTCTACTAGAAATAAACTACTCTGATACCAAATTGTAACGACCCACTTTTCAGTATGTCTAGATCATACAGAAAACTAAGTGCTACTAACTTGTCTTCTTAATTGTTATCTATTATTTGTTATATGAGCCTGAGTCGTTGTTAAAAGCGTTGTTATTTTGCGAGGTACTCTTCTTTGAAAATGTTTGGATTAATAAACGAAATCATTCATAATCTCTATACAAATAATAGCAGGTAAAACAGTTAAAGAGATAATAACTATACACATAAATATACATACAACATTCCAGGCCCTGACCTGTTTAAAAAGTCCCTAAGCTAGCGCTCAGGCTATCCTAGACTTTATACTCACCTAATCCCTCTAAACTACAAAAGCGAAGGAGAATACATTCTAGGTCTTCAAAATTTAGGTCAGGTTGAACGTCATCAAAAGGCAAAGCATCATATACTACTCATTTGCACGATCATACATTGTCATAGAACATCTCACTGGTATTTCATTGAGTAGCCTCATAACAGGAGCCTTGTACAAAGGATTTAGGTTAAAGTTCGTATTCAAAACAGGTATTGAAGTCAACTGGTCTCTTAGTATTGACAAATAAACAGAGAACGGAGTTCACCCTAGACTCATAACATTACCTAGAGCAAAATCCTCTTTCCGAAATGATCACTCGCAAGTCACGAAAGAATACTCCTGCTTCCATCTAAAGGAAGGAGAGAAGGGATAAGAAGTGAAAAGTTCTTAGTAGAGTCGGACTAATTAGTTAAGTTAATCGCTTTCGTCGTGCTTATTAGTTAGTAATATATTTTCTAGTTAACAGAACAAAACATAGAGAATAGATAAATAGACAAAATAGAGAAACAAAATACAAATAGAGAAATACAAGATAATAGCACACCATTAACACAAATAATAGAATACAAACAAAAAAGTATATATTCATTCAACAATCATAACAGAAAGAATGTGCAACCAAGTATGATGCATGTCTGTCCTATGTAGGCCATGAGCTCACGTATTGGTTTACACCCTGCAGCCCGACATTACATAGGAACTAGTCCTAGATATGGTTTCTCATTGTATCCTTCGTGCATATGTGTCGGTTGTTAAGAATATCATTCCTTTATGACTACTGACAATCAACGCAAAGCTCGCTTCCATAATATACGCACAAGGGAAAACAACAATCCTCAGTTCTAGGCGTCCTCGAGATCAACACACAACAAAACAGTGATCCTCAGTTCATGAACTATCCCTGAGATCAACACACACAACAGTTCATGGATTATTTTCGTAATCAAATAACTATCAATTCGTGGATTTTTTTGTATTTTAATATTTTTCATTATCCTTTTTAAATCTTAACAATTCATATAATACCTAGCCCTAAACGCAATTTATCTTTGTCTTTAAAGCTTTACTTACTTTTTCTTTATTTTTTTTATCTTTTCTTCAACCTTTTATCTTTCTCTCATCTTTTTTCTCACTAACATGTGTCTTAGGTATTTTATGAAGGTAATTATGAGATTCTAAGGTTAAAGTTATCTTCCTAAGACTTTTAAGAAAATTGCCTTTTCCTTATTATTTTTAATAAAATAATATTATTTAATATTTTAATCCAAATTTCTGAAAATTTCATTTTGACTCTAAAAATTTTATAAAAATTATATTTTGACCCCTTTAATTTTTTATATTTATACTTTAACCCCTAAAGTTTTAATATTTATATTCCCGCACCCCAAAACATAATAATTTTATAGTTTGACCCTAAAATAAATAAAAGGGTTGTTTTTGAGTGTTCTTGATAAAACTTAAAGTGTTCTTCGTAATTCTTTAGACTCTTTCTTTAAATCTAACCCGTATTTCAAGCTTTTCGGTAACCAATTTTTTTCTAAAATTCAAATTAAATTACCAGCCATTAAAGTCTCATGATTTCCACTTGATTTCAACACAATTTCATCCCCAATTTAAGGGTTAAGGTTTGGTCTTCCAGCTTCACACAAGAACAATATTTATAGCTTTAATATCATCGAATTTAATCAAATTTTCACCAAAACTTCACCAAGAATCACTCATATAAGCAATCAATTTCAAGCATAACCAAATCATACAAGAATCACACAATTCAAACACAATTAATCAAGATTAATTTCACCAAACCCTACCTTAGTTTGCTGCCCCAAATTCGGTTGCTCCTTGAAGTATTCTTAGAGCACTTTTTCATCCTAAAAATAATCAAGAACAACTTTAAACCTCAAGATCACCAACAGGCCAAACTTAGCATCAGGTTAGGAAGGGATTCCTCATCTCAAGCATGCTGGAAATTGAAGTTCCTTAGCCCATAAGTCAAGTTAAACAAGAGATCTATGGAAGAACATCAAGAAAACACATGTTTAAGCATAGTGTTCATAACAACATTTATAGAGATTAATATCTGAGCTGCTAGTATAGATGATACTAGTAACATGATTAGCATGAGAATAGAAAATATATAAGGGGGAATTAGCATTGCTAAAGTCATAAGAGAGTGTTGGTGTTAACCTGCACCAATAGACTGTGAGCCCTGTTAAACTTATCTCCTGTTTTTAATTAAAGTAGATCAAATAATATTATAATATTACTTAAGTAAATCTAATATTAATATAATAATATTATTATGTTATTTCTCTTCTCTCATGAATCGTGTTTGGCCCGTCACACTGAGACTAACTACGAAAACTAGAATATGAAATTCCTAACTGAAACGGCTCAAAAACTAGGTTCTTCGCAACTGTGTCATCGAGCTTAACTCAGTAGAGGTGCTTGCTTAGTGATGACATAATGATGATGTAGATTGAGGTGTTTGATGATGCAGTAGAGGTGCTTGGAGGTGCTTCCTTCACAAAACTTCCAAAAAACTCTATTTCGCCAAAAATTAGGTCATTACACCAACAATCTATATCTTTGTGTTTGTTGTCATTGTTCTAATCTTCGGCTTTGGGGGTATTAAATAAATCATCAATATGGTCATCAAACGACTCAACTTTATGCGCCTCCAGGTTGTAATCTTCATCCTCTGAAGGTATATCGGCCACTATATCGCAATGCCGAGTCTCTATGTATTCTGTGGGAGTTTGATGGTCATCACTTCGACTTGCCAATGCTAGCCGTCTATCAGTGCACGGTGCACGAAATAATCATTAATACGGGATGTTGGAGCACTATAAGTTGAGGACGAAAATGGAGGAGCTCTATCACGTGGTTGCTCACATGATACTTGAGCTCCTCTAGGCATTGTTCTAACCTTAAGGCAAGATGAAATCGTTTAGAATGATATTGCACAAAAAGAATTAATTTTGAATTATTGAATTCATAAACTAATAATTTCCATGAAAAAGTTACAAAAATGCTCAATGATATAATTAAAGACTACATAAATTTAACATAACCTTATGTAAAAAAATGTTAAGGACGATCACTCACCATAATATCCTCAGTTTCGGTATTAGTTCCGATATCATTTGGGGGTTCCTATATAATGTACTGTGGTCTCTTAGGCATTTTCACAAACTTTGACAGAAAATAATATTACTAGACAAATATTAGCAAGACAAAAATAAAAAAGCATTAAAACAAATAGAAAATAAAAACTACAAAGCAATACAAAGAAAAAAAAATATACAATAGCTTAATAATTAGAGCTAATGGTTATTGAGGAGTGCACATTGCCAACCACATTTTTTTAGCCTTTAGCTTTGGTTTCGTTGAGTACAAATTTGGTTAATAATATATATACCTTATATCAGATCACTTCCTACATACATAAAGACGAGAATTGAGAAGAAACTAAAACATAATTAACCGTTATTGAGTTTTGTTAAACTAATTCTGTAACGATTGTGAGTATATCTACTATGTGAAGTTTAATCACTACTAGAAAACTAGTTTTTACAGACGGATATTTCCGACGGATTTTATCCCACTGAAATACAGACGAAATTTCAGAGGGATTTTTTTGTCGGAAAACAAAAAAAATAGATTAGTATAAATTACAGACAAAAAAGAGAATCCGTCTATAATTCTGTCGGAAAAATTAATTTTTTTTCATAAAAAATAATTACAGACGGAAAATCCGTCTGTAATTAAATAGACAAAATACTTGATTTTATTAAATTATTACAGACGGATTTTCCGTCTGTAATTTAAATTATTCTGTCGAAAGAGGTAAAAATAAGGCTATGAAAATCATGTTCTCCTCGATGGCATCTTCATTTTACAAAACACTCCATCCTTCGTCCACGCCGCTTCTCACCGATTCGCTCCTAATCCTTCATCATCGGCGCCTTTCGCCCCTTCACCGCCGTTCCCGAAGCTCCATCACACCCCTTCCCCAATCTCTCTCTTTCAGTTTCGATGCCGATGAATTTCGCTACCTTCTCCACGCCGTTTTCTGTCGCTGCTCGCTAAAGCTCGTCAGCGTCGTCGCCGCCGCTTCTACCTATTCTTCTCGTCGCCGTTGGTTCAGGTAGGTTCCGTCGTTCCTTCAGATTACATTGATTTTCTTGCAATTGTATCTGTTCTGTTCTCAAAACAAATTTAGGGTTTTTATTACAGTGACAGATATGGCAAGCTTTCTGTGAACGAACTCCCTTCATTCTTCTCTTATTTGTTTCTTCCCTATGACTGTGTAACCCTTTCTAGTCTCTGCCATTTTTTTTCTATTGAATTGAAATTTTGGATTGAACTAACCTGTGTATTAATCCTTGGTTTATATATTCTAGTGATTTGGTTGTAGCTTCTCCTGTGGAGGATTACTTTTTATACATTGATGATCTGAAAAATCCTGATAAGGTTAGAATTTTGTTCAAATTACTTTTCTACTTTATCTCCAAAGAAAGAAACTCTTTTGACTCGATTCCTTTCCTCGCCATTGTTAATGGTAGGAAGAAACTGAGAAAATTACACAACCATATTTAGATGCTCTTGGTGAAGACTATTCTGTTTGTTGCCTAGGTAATGAATGAATCACAGTTAGTGTTAGCCTACTGGTTATTGAAATTATGCAGTTTTATTTGTAATTATACCTGAATCCTTTTAAATTTTACTGTAGGAACTGCTTTTTTTCCTCTGCAAAGCTGCATGAACCATTCCTGTAGTTCTAATGCCAAAGCCTTCAAGAGAGACGAGGTACATTTCGAACTGAGTCAATCGGTACCTGGTTTAATTTGATTCTGCAAAGATATGACTATCTTTGTAGTCCTAATCTTTTTGCATGCAGGATAGGGATGGCCAAGCAACCATAATTGCAGTAAGGCCGATTCGAAAAGGAAAAGAGGTTGGTTTGTGAAAAATGTTTTGTTATTATGACTAAGCATTATTTGTTTGAATCCTTGGTATTATGACTAAGCATTATTGTGTATGTCAGCCAAAGAAAAAAAATATCAAATGAAAATAGTGGCAATCAAAGGAGTGGCATTTGAATGATACTGAAAAGACCATTATATTTAGTAAGTAATTTTTCTTTTTGCAATTCTAAAAATATTGTTTTATTTATACACCTGTTTAATTGCCCCTATGATGAAAGCACTGTTTCACTGCCCGACGATGTCGACTCTTCTGATGAAGAACTCTCTGATCCAAGCAACTTGGATTACTTGGAGAGGCCAATCTCATACTACTACGATGAGGATGAACTCTTTGGATGTAAACTCCCTAAACCATTTTTTCCCTTGTCTTTCCTTCCGAATTACATTGTCCATTTGATGCTTAACTGTGCAGACTAGACAGAACTATCACAGAGGACACTGAAAGACCTCATTTAGCATATTACAACACCAGGTGCTGTCAACCTTGACTTCATGCACTTATGTAAAACTTTATATATCAGCAAAGTAAAATACAAACACACATCATTACCTTATTTTGAAACAAACCTTGTTTTTTTTAGCTGAGTAGGAACTCTTATTCAAGTAAAACAAACCTGAGATTCGTACCCAGATTAATGCTTTGAAAATCTGGGCCTAATGTACACTATTCCTTTCCATGTTATTTCAGCAGTTGCAATAGTCAATATGCCTGGCAAACCCTTATCACTTATGATGCCTGCATACGCTTGTGCCTGCAAGCATGGGCAAGAGGCTGCACTGAGGCACCGGAGTTTTTGAAAGATGAGTGCCTGGCTCTTCGAAGTGCCTTTGGGTGGGTTACATTTCATTTTAAAATTTACGCTTCAGTGCCTTCATCTTTCGCCCTCAATCATTTATCTTGTCCCTTGAATTCTATAGATTGCATGACTTCTTGTTGCAACCTCGAGGTGTAAAAGTAAAACTCAATTTTGATTCATTAGTGGCTGCTCTCCTGAAATATTATTACATGAGCAAGTAGTTCTTTTACACATCAAGACACAATACTCTTTATCGAAATGCCACCACCATTTGAACAGCAATGCGTCATTCTCTAAAATTATGTCACCGACGCCTACCAAAGATACCGTATATTGAGTAATTATAAATTTAAAATCACCCATAGATGGAAATCGTATTGTGTGATTTTAGTGTGGCTAGTACCATGGCCATGCTTGGTCACAATCGACAATGTTGTTTTCATGGGTTTATGGCAGAAATAATAAAGCAAAAGGTATAGAGTAGACTCGGTCACTGAATTTTAAAACAAGTACCCAAATCTATGATGGGGACACTTCATCAAAAATGGATAGTCATGCCATGTGCATCTTACCCTTTAATTTTTCCTAACTATCCAGTTTCTTAATCTCTATAATTAATTTGGATAATTATACATGCATTATTGTTGATGACTTTCTTAGTGAGGCTAACGCCAACGTTGGCAAAATTTGTTATTTCTTGCCAATTAGAGGCAGTAAAGTTGATGATGACTTGTTCCATAATGGATCTTCACAAAATTCCATCAGCATTCAACTGCCACTAAGTTCCAATTTCTTTGGTTTCATTTTCTACTTGGCTCCTGATGATGATGACCAGAATGCAAATCTGGAAGTTAAGTTCTTTGCTCGGCTACCAAATAAGGAGGAAGTGGTGATAAAAGAGTGTGGCATCCGTTGGATATACACAAACATGGAGAAGGAATCAAGAGGAGAAACAGGGGTGTTTTTGAGTTAGAAGCCATTGCATCTCCAAATGAAGAAAAGGGGTTCGAATCTGATGATGAAGGGGAAGAACTAGTTCCTCCAGCAAAGAAATTTAAGCATAGCTTAATGGAAGTTGAATCAGTAGAAAACTTGAGGTAATCTTTTCTTTAATTAATTGATTGGTTACTATATATAACTGAGTGGTAAACAAATAAGTTTAATTTAATTTATGCATGCTTTAGCCAAGATATGCTAATAATATTTTCCTCTTTAAAAAAAATGATCTGAAGAAAAAAGCTTGAACAACTTTTGCACATTCAATTTGATGGAGGCTCTCTTATTAGCGCAGAGATCAAATTGGGGTACAATGTGTAGTCCATTTACAATTAGTTCTTATGAGCAATTTTATTATGGATTATGTGTTCTCTTCTTTTCGGTTCTTATTTTGTCATCTAAATAAAAAGCAGGTTGTTAGACTTTGATATGAACTGAAAATACTTAATCATTTCTAATATTTTGAAATTTTGGGATTCTGGTCT
The DNA here is from genome assembly GCF_000817695.3 of Arachis duranensis. Classification (NCBI taxonomy): domain Eukaryota; kingdom Viridiplantae; phylum Streptophyta; class Magnoliopsida; order Fabales; family Fabaceae; genus Arachis; species Arachis duranensis. Next base: position 79,338,965 of record NC_029774.3, on the reverse strand, counting down.
ATAAGAATGTAGATGAATATAATTATGTTCTATAAAGTCATAAACTAAAAGGATCTGATAGATGCCAATTAAGTTGTTTCATAATCAGTAATAGAAAATTTGAAATGTAGAAAACAAAATACTAATGTTTTTATGCTCATTTTCTATATGGAAAGGAAGCAAAATCTGCAAACTAATGTTTATTTTGTTTGAAATCAATCATCATAGAACTCTGTCTTCACTCTTCAAAATTTGCAACAATCTCTTTTTAGTTTGGAATTTTCTGTTTATAGATAAGGTTCAAGCAAACTCAGATCAGGCTATGGTTTGGAATCAGCTCAAAGCAGGATCCTTCCAGTAAGTTTCGAGTTTCTTTTAGTTTTGCTTCCTGCTTTCTTGTTGCGACTACATTTGAGTTGAGTTGAATGGTATGTTCTTCATAGGTTCAATGAAGACTGACAGGGATATGAAGTTTCTGTATTTCATTTATTTTTGTATTCATAATGTGTTATACCTGATATAAAAATTTAGGCAATATTCTTTGTGTGAGTTGTTATACTGGTTACATGCTTTATTATTTTTTCACTGCTTGCTAAAGTTTCAAGTCTTTTTTCTTATGTAGATACCACCCTCCTCCTCCCTTATGTGATGTGATGAGAGAATAAAGATTAATGTACCTCCAGATACCATGTAGTAGTGCTTTGTGTTTGTTGAAGAGAAGGTTATATATATAGATATTAGATTAGATAGGAACAATGAAAGCGTTTTGTATGGAAATAATTGCTTCTTATTATAAAGAAAGCGTTTTGTACTCACGGGTGTGTTTTTCTATTTATACCATCAATAAAAATTTGTATTTATTAAATTTATATTTATTTTGTATGAAAATAAGTTTATTTTGTAATTAGAAAAATAAAAAAAATTCTATTTTATCTTACTGACAGATTTACAGACGGATTTTCTGTCTGTAATTAGAGTGTAAGATGATTTTTCAAAGTTCAAATTACAGACGAAAAATCTGTCGGAAAATCCGTCTGTAATTACAGACGGAAAATCCGTCGAAAAATCCGTCTGTAATTACAGACGAAAAATCCGTCGGAAAATCCGTCTGTAATTACGGACGAAAAATCCGTCTGAAAATTCGTCTGTAATTACAGACAGAAAATCCGTCAGAAAATTCGTCTGTAATTACAGACGGAAAATCCGTCGGAAAGTTCGTCGCCTTTGGGAAATGGATAGAAAATTTACAGAGGGAAAATCCGTCGGTAACTGGTAAAAATCCGTCTGTAATTTTCCGACGGAAAAAATATCCGTCGGTAAATAATTTCCGACGGGGCTTTTACAGAGGGACAAAATTCGTCGGTAATTTCGTTGGTAATCAAAAATCCGTCTGTAATAAAGACTAAATCCGCCTGTAAATCTGTCTGTATTAATCAATTTTCTAGTTGTGAATCCTAATATTTTCGGAGAGGATTTGATATACGATTTTATCTTTTTTATCCCACATGCATATGTTTGTTATTTCCAAGATTTGAAGTTAAAGTTTTTTCGTATAATATATTTATCATCTTAAGTAGTTTTTACATTTAATTATTATTAATATTATTATTATTTAATAAAAAATGAATAAAAAACTCAGATGTCTATTAATATATTCATTTCTATAACGTGTTTGTAGACATGTATATAATTTTGGTGTGTGCAAAACAAGTCAATTTATGCAGCATCTTTTATTATCTCACTGGAAAGTTATGAAACATATTCTTAAATACTTGCCAGGAACTAAGAATTTTGGTTGACTCTTCAATAAGTCTGATGATTACAAATTGTATGGGTTTTTTGATTTCGACTAGGCTGCTAATTTTGAAGATCGAAACCTTGTATCTGGTTTTTGTACATTCTTTAGCACTAATCTAATAATTTGGTATTGTAGCAAACAAATCACAATCTTTAGATTGTATCACAGATGTTTATTTGGACAAAGTTGACTGCTTAAAAAGAATAAGTTTATATCGTTTTAAATTTATATTAGCAAATATTAGTATAAAATAATTTTAATAACTAAAATGACTTTCTCTTGATTAACTCTTTATTTCTGTATCTGAAACAACTGATGATGATCATGAACACTGGTACCTCGTAGTGATTGATCGTGTTAAAAGATAAATTATTTTGCTAGACCCATTTTCCATTCAGAAACAATTCAAGCAAAAGAGAACAGCCTTGAAATTAGTAACTATATTTTCTTTTTTTGTTAATTATCTACATATATGACTAAAAAAGCAAACTCTGACATAGAGATAAATAGTCCATTTATTTGGACAAGGTATTGGATGATTGTTCATTCTATGACTTTGAGACCACTCCAAATCTAATTTCTTCACAATTTGAATTTGAAGAGGCAGAAGGCCTTCCCACCCTCGAAGCTGGATTGTAAGATCGTATAATTAGTAGTTATTGATATGAAATTTATGTAATTATATAATACTCTAATATATCTTGCTCGATATGTAGGAATGATGCGGGTGTGTGGGTTGCAAGTTGGATGATAGCTTGTTTTGAAGATGATCATTTTAACATAAAGGTAATATTATGCACAACTCTTTTCCTTCGTTCTTTCTTTTATATTTAGGTAGTTAAGCCTAATGTGTAATTATTTAAATTTTATTAGGTTGATGATGGGGTTCGAATGAAGATTACAGTCTCACTCATGTCAAAGAATTATAATATGATCGAATATAGGATCAAAAGAAATACCATTAAAAATTTTAGAAAGCTATATAATAATCACCATCGTGATGATTATGAATTCCCACAAGATTAGATTTACAACATTCTCTTTTTATTATTTTTGTTTTTTATTATTTTCTTGTGGACATATAAACCGTCTAGTGACATGTACATTATATTTTGTTTACGTTTGTGTTCGTATTTGTTTGTCGGATTATTTAATATTTTTTTTTTACTAGAGATATAATTATTTTCATTTTTAAAGGTGGGGTTTTTTGGCCATTATTATTATTCTATGTTTTATGATTGTAGTATGATTTTTCTGCTAGTGTAGCTCTTTTTTGCCCGTAGATTGACAAGTGAATCTATTCAATTATGTAAGTACCATCATATTTAAAACTCCGCCCCTGTCCAAGTCTTTTTTCTGTTTTATATATATACACACATGTTTTGATCTGTAAATGTTGATTTTGATTATTGACTTCACATATGTCTGATAGCAATGCATACACTGCCTTTGAACCAAATATAATAAAGAATAATATATTAGAAGAATCTATAATTTGAGTGCATCTTTTAAATTAATTGAAGTTAGGAGAATTTATAATTTGAGCTTATAGCACGCTTATCAAGAGTCTCTATGTCCCTTGGCATACGAGTAACGACCTTAAGCTATCATAATTGTGGAAACAACTATGCATGATTAAATAACTATCCTATAATATTTAAACCGTTATCAGTGGTCCACATAGTTTTAGTACTATGTAACAGATATTATAACTAAAAGATGTTCTATCTCTTAAACTTTAATAATAAAGAATAATATATTAGATGATTGTGTTCCTGAGCTAGTTCTCACAAAGAATAATCACCACAAATTGAAAAAAAAAGGAAATGTCATAACATGCTTCCACTCTAGATAGATATGCCCGAAGGCCTTAAAAAATAGCAATATCTTTCTTCTTCTTCTTCTCATATCTGATTGGTTCCTATTAGACTGATTTTGCTTGACTATGGTATCTTCCCAGCCCTGTTCAAGCAAATAAAAAGTAAGCAAGCTTCTTAGATCTATTACTCCATGAGATCTATTTATATATAACTGCAAAGAAGATGATAATTGAGATCTATTACTTATTTTAAAAACATTTCAATTCAAATTATCTCAGTATTAACTAGAAATAAAGTAAATCTACAAACTCATAATAAATTAACTCATCTACGCACATCGAATTATAAAAGAAAATGTGCTTACCTTCCAGGATGTACTCAAAGATAAAGCATCATCCTATTTGAGATCTTGTGAGGCAATGGCAGAAAGTTCATCAGATAGCTATAATATCCATAAGTTGTAAGCTCTAATGCAAAGATCCCCTATAGTTCTATTGAGTTCTTCCAATTCATGGGTGGTACCTTCTCTTGCTCCAAACAAGGCAGCTGCAGCATATGAAGTTTACCTTTTAGAGCCAAGGCTTGTTTGTCTTCCTGGACTATCAAAGCCTGAAGGCTCGGATCCAAATCTAGAATGTTTCACTAGAGAAGGGACTTTCCCAACAGCAGATGCATTCCCATTGATCCAAAATAAGGGAGAACGAAGTATTAAGGGTATATGCTTCGAATGGTTCTGAAATGCAGATAGCAATCGTCCAATGAAAAGTGATTTTTCAACAGTGATAGTTGTTGGAATCTCTTTGACGCCATTTTCCTTATCAAGCTCTTTTTTCAGTGTCATCAATATAGCAAAGACACTGTCATAACATCTGCTTTGTAGATAAGGTGTAAGATCCTTCAATCTTCTAGAGGCCTTTAGAGATTCTAAGAAACTTAAAAGATCTTCAAGAATGCTCTGACAGGAAACATCCACTGCATCCCTGATTCAACTTACTTCAGGACCAAAATAGACATTAAGACAAGTCTGAAATTCATTTTCCTTAGTCTGGACTTTAAACACAGAAGAAGCAGCTCTTGTCTTTCTAGAATTGGATTCTAAAAACCAAACTCCACCAGCCATAGAAGGTCTATTCAAGTAAACCTGAACATCACTCAGCATGGAAAAAGTGTCCCCTAATGATGAAATCGAGCTCATCACATCAATAGTACCGGTTAACTCGCTAAATCTCAAGTCAATTATTGCTTTCATCCTGCCAAGAAAAGCTTCCTCAAATATTTCATCCCAAAGATCTGAATCATCTTCCAAGACAAGTTCCCGAATCCTACTCCAAGGGCAGATGCTACCAAAACCTGGCAAATTCTTTTAATGGGGCTCCCCCTTGGTTTTAGAAACCTATAGATTGGTGTGCCTAAAAAGAAGCTTACAATCGATACTCCCATAAATAAAGCGGGAATGCCAAAACCAAGATCCCATCCTACATTGTCTTGAATCCACACAATTCCTACCTAAACTTATCATGATTAGGGTTACCATAGTTGTGTTTGTTATTATCAGAAAAACAAAAAAGCCAAAGTAACGACTAACATCATAGACAAGGAAAAAAGATATTAAGTTTGAGAGAGAGGCAGAGAGAGGAACCTAAAGAAGAGGTCCTTCTTCGATTAGTGCTACATCATCAAAGGGACTCATATTCCCAGAAAAACCCATTTCCTCATAGGAACCCATTTCAACTGTTTGTTGTTTCAAAACAGAACCCTCTGTTCTGTTTTTGTCACAAAAAATTGGAGAATAAAAGCGATGATAAAATATTGAAATGAGTACAAGAATGTGTCACATTTATAACAATAAAATATTCCTTTACAATAATAATAATAATAATAATAATAATAATAATAATATTGATGGAAACGAACGAATACAAAGTACCAACCAAAAATGGAGAAAATTTAAAGTATAATATATAGATTATAAGTCTTTGGCTTTTTGTTGTTGATGACATCATACAAAAGTCCAACCCATGTATTCGTGTCACTCGGTCCACTAGAATAATACGAGACATGGGAAAATTGAGGATACGATGTAATTCCGGTAGTCGAAGGATAAAGGTTGAAGTATGTCATGCCATTTTGAACAAGATGAAATGGAATGGGGTTGGACTCCACCATAAGGTCGATAAGGATGGACCATTGGATAATGATGCATGAGATATTGCGACAATCCTGATATTTTGATTGTGGTTGCACCTGCAACTTCTGACACTACTATTCCTGGTGTGTTAGTCTTTTCCTTTAATGTTTCTCGAGTTACCGTGATCTCTTCAAACTGAACATAAATTAGAATTTTTAAACAATTGCGATACAAAATAAAAAAAAAAACAAACAAGACAAACTAGAGTCAAGTAAGACTTTTTGAAAGTCTTGCTCTCACTCTCCCTTAATTTCTCAGTTTCACTTATGCTATTGGATTAAAACAATTTAAATTCAATATAATTTCTTAATTTTCCCTCTTGAACACACTAATATAAATTATTAGATATGCGAAATGCTACCTTCTGTCGGACCTTTTCTACCAGCTGCTCTAATATTCGGTGTCGCTGTCAATTTAGATACAAACTTCTTGTTTTCACTACCCTTAAATTTTTTGTTACAGAAAAAAAAAAGAAATAACATAAGCACTAAGTGAATAATCTGTTACAATTTTAAATTGAAATGATGATAAATTTTATACATGGTATAATATAGACAAGTGCTTACTTTAAAATTATTATTATTGTGCAAGGGTGAATTTTCTACTGATTTTGTGTCCTGAGAACGAGTCTGCTGGCTGGCATCACATTCTTCAACTTGCTAAACAAAGAAAAAATTATTCAATATAGCATTATTAAATAGTTCTACAAAAGACACTAAAATAATAGGTAAGCATAAAGTAACTAATTAAAAAAGGCATTATATTAATATTGTTAGTTCATCTTCTGTATTTGAGTACTCAGCGGGTGATTCCTCGTTGACTAGTAATGGACATGTCCTGATGAAATGCTTTCATGACTTATAATGTGAACATCTTCGCCTCTTTTGACCTTTCGGAACCTTTCTTGGAGCACCTTTTGACTTCACAACAGTTGGATCACCTATTAGCGCTGACGTGGGGGAAAGCCTCACTTGTGCATCACTTTTATTTTGCACCTTCAAAATTAGCTTAAGTAACTCACATGAGATTTCCCTATAGTCGGCTAAATTTTTTGAAGAAATATCACAAAGCTTCTAACAAATTGATGCCATTGCACCGCATCTAAGTGTCTGCACTATATCATCAGTGGAGTCTTGCTCGCCAATTGAGTATATAAAATCACTCTTTGCTTCTCTTGTCCATCTTTTTAGGATAAGAGATATAGGGACGCATTTTGCTTTTCGATGCTTCAAGACCCCAAAGATGTGGGAGCACGGTAATCCACGAGTCTCAAATAGCCTGCACTCACATGCAAACAGGTCCTTCTCTTTATTGTAAGATACTTTAAGTTGCTATTGCTGATTAAAATACTCACTCATGTTGTACTCAACAATGTCTCCACTATTTGGGCACTCAGTCACATTTAAGGCACCTACTGCTTCTATCTCATCTTTCACAAGTTTGAATATCTTTCTAGTATAAAGTTAAGCAGCTTGTTTCTCAAAACTTTCCAAGCACGTAGTCAAAACAGGAAACTTATAAAAGGTTTCAAAATCAGCAGTAAGATAGTTGTTTCGGTAATGCCTTAGTACTTCATTGAATTTATGCATGAATTCAAGGAGACTAGTTTTACTGTCAACATAGTTCTTCAATAATGAATAAATTCTCTCACACTGTGATGTAGTTCTTATGCGGCCAAAGAAGTGCTCCCTCAAATATGCGGTAGCCTTTCATTTTGTCATTATAAATGCCTTGGACCCATTCATTCTCGGCAAGTCCATATTTGAATATGATCTCGCTCCATCTCTCTTCAAATATTTGTACGGTAAACTATCCATACAATAATACCTTAAAATCGTCCCAAAAATGCTTATTTTTTATATTCTGTACCGCATTACGATGGAGATTCCATGCACAAAGGCAGTGTGGTATACCAGGAAATACTTCTAAGATAGCCTCTCTCAGCACGGTTTTCGTCTGTCACAACGCCTCCGGGTAGTCTTCCCGACATGATTTCCAGAAATTCCTTCAGTGCCCACTCCTCCGGGTAGTCTTCCCGACATGATTTCCAGAAATTCCTTCAGTGCCCACTTGAAAGTTTCAGACCTTTCATCTGAGAGCAGGGCGCATCCAAAGATAGTTCTTTGGCCATGGTGGTTGGTCCCTGAAAATATGACTAAGGGCTTGTTGTAGACATTTTTCTTGTAAGTGGTGTCAAAAGCGAGTACATCGCCAAAACATTTGTAATCAACAATGCTTGCTCCATCAACCCACACCAAATTATCCAACCTACCATCCTTTAAGGTGAACTTTCCTAGAAATAACGGGTCACTGTCTGCCTTGGACAACAGATAGGCCAATGCAGCAAATGCATCACCGTCTTTCACTTTGCCACGCCTAGTCTTACTAATGTCTTTATGTAAATCTTTGCTGGTAAAACCCACTTTATCGTATTTGCCTTTTTAGGAAACCATGTCTCCTCTGCTTGTGTTTTTTCGACCTCTTAACCCCACGATTCGCGGCAATAAGATGTCTGTATATAGGTAGACACAGTGGATGATTGTGTTCACTCTTAAAGACATTGACTTTCCAGTTACCCGTTCTATAGTAATGAATGAAATGAATCCTCGCCCTGCAGTTGACACGAGTAATTGCCCTATGCTTCCTTTGCCGATTGTCTCTTTTAAGGTGCTTCCAATGTCTTTCTCCTGCTTTATTGCAAACCAATTGTCTTGTATTAATGTTGCCATTAGCATCCACTCTTCAAGTCTTTTTGGGACACAAATCCATAGCACTTGGCATATTTGGCATAAATTCACAAACTTGAGATTCCGTATCAAACACCAATCCCCATATGTCTTCGATGGTCAAATCAGTTATCAACTTTTTAAACCATCAACATTAATTATATCTGCCTCTGCTTCATCTATAGTTACATCTACCATATCATCACTTTCATTGGAACTGCACTCATACTCAACACTTAAATCCTCATATTGATCACCATCCATATACGATTCTTTGCCATCATTCTCCATGACTGAACTTAAAATTTTAACATGTTAAGTACTAAATAAATGCTAGGAGAATGGAATAGGCAAAATAAATCAATTTTTATGATTAAAATTATTGGTCGACCAAATTCTATGAAACATAAGAGCTATTAGTGCATAAGAATGTTATTTATATGACAACCAAGAGTTACAAAAAAAAATTCTGACTTATTAACTTTCTATGGTCTTTCTTTTGAAAACAAGAATACAATGGATTCAAATAAATATAATAGGAACATCATCTTTATCTATAAAATTAATATATATGCATAATAAAAAAATAATGAACAATCTACTCTCATAGTTTCCAAAATATCATAATATCCATGAAAGTACAATTTTAATTTACGTAATACTAACCTGCTGATATGAAAGCGGGTGTGTATCACTGCTCCACTCAAAAGAAATAGTCAGGAATAATAAAGTGTAAATCTTGCACCTGAGATGAACATTAAAAAAGAAAAACAAATTAGCATACAATGAAAAATATTGTACTGTGCCAAACCCCCAATTCAAATGACCTTTATTTGACAATATAGGTAAAAGATATAGCTACCAGGAGTATTTTATATCATCTATTGAGAAAGCAATTCAAATAGGAGGAAGAAATTGCATTGCTGATATGTATTCTTCAATTAGAGTACTGCTTGAAATGATGAGTAGAGACAAGGCAGTAATAGTAAATGGTATTATTATATTTTATTTTGTATTATTTTCTTTACACAATTGCATGATTCATGGATGAAACTTAGCTTGTGATAACGTAATTAATTTCTTTTCAAGGATTTTGACTTTTTGGAATCAGTTTTTGCTAGCTCTACCGAAATCAAATTTGTCTCACATGCTTATTGGCTAGAATATGACTTCAGAAACATATGGGGTAGCTGACCTAAGATTCTCTTTGAATTTTTTATTAAATTCCATATGTAAGCAATATGAAAGCACCTAATTCTCCTAGATTTATTGATCTAAGAAATATTAATACTCCTTAAGGCTATTACTAAAACTTAGTATCTACACTATATGTTTATACTATAATTTATCCCACCATTACACTCCATATTTCTTTCCTCCCATTTCCTAAGTGTTTTATTTTTCGGTCCATACAGGAAGATTGGGTGTTGATACTTTAATTTATCCCACTATATATGTATACTTTAACTTATGCATGTTCATATACGTTACATGATTTGAGATTAATTAACAATTTAACATATATTCACAAAAATTAAATATAGCTAAGTAGTAAGTACCTTCAATTTTCTATGACTATGTGCCGTATACTATGGCTAGTCCTATATTTCAAGCACAACTCATAATCTTTCTATATTAGTATTTTTGACGTTAAATTTAATTTGTTATTTGAGCAGTTGTTAACTTCTACATACATCAACTTATGGAGATAGATATATGTTTTTTAGACACTTGCTAATTTTCCATTAAAATAATATTGTTTTGAAACATCATTGTTGGCCTGGAGCACCCTTAAAAGGCCTATGCCAATAGAAAATAGTAGTAGCCCTGTCTAGTGAAATTAAAGGACCTCTTCTTTTGTTTTTGTTTTTTTGCATAAAGAAAGAAAATTGAGTATGATCCATTATAATGTTCTTTTTATTCTTTTTGCACTTTTTCTAGTGATAAAATTTCCTCAATGCACTTATTTTATTTCAACTATCCTGTTCTAAGATCACAATTTTAGTCACATGCTTTTCTAGTAACTTACCCACGTGAAAAGTGTTCTATTTCATAAGATAAACATAACAATAATGTTAGATATTAGATAAATCTATAATGAGATAATAATAAGTGAAATTTTTGTTCATTATTTATAAAGATTATATAGAATGTGATGAAGGATCCATGACAATAATTTCATAGGATCTTCACTGTAGTAGAATAAAGTTGGGGTTACAAGTTACATACATATATACAACTAATTAATAAGAAGGAGTTAATAGCTCTATTTGGAGGTTGGCTAGAAATCAGGGTTACAGTGAATGCAATGTGAGCATGCATGGGGTTGTGCCAAGCTAAGGTTGGCGGCTATGGCCCTTTTTTGATATTAAATACACACTATATATTACAAGCTAGGCAAGTACTTAGCTCTAGTTTTTTTCCTTATTCATAGCAGTACTACTAACACTCAACTATTATGTTAGACATATCATTAATCATTTTTATGCAAGCTAAGTGGGATTGATTATTGCTTGTTTAAAACCAAGTATATATATTGTCGGCATGATATTATCTTTCTTCTTATTCTAATTGGCCAGACATTATGGATATGGCAGTTCAAATTAACTATGATAGCATCTAATTAACTCTTTTTTCTGTCCATACAAGTAGATTTTTTAAATATTTACTCCCTACATCTTTCCATTTTTTAAAAATTAAAAAAACGTTAAATATTTTCATTTATCTCATTTTTCTTTCCATACTATCACTTTTTTTTTCTTAGTAGTTAGCCGAATTAGTTTAATTCATTTTAAAGTTAGTTTCAAATCAAATTGAGACCCATTAAGTTTTAACTAACATTTTTTAGTTGGTTTATATAGGCTGAGAATTGCTAAAGCTATTAGCAATATGTAATCTAATTTTCTTTTCGTTCAATAAAGTTACTGAAACTCTTAGATTAGCTGTGATTGACAAAGCATCATTGACATAGTCGTCCATAATGTTAGGCTCAACCTCACCCATAACATAACATGCTCTTATAGTCTTATGTCTAGAAGGAGTGAGAAAGATACTAGTTATAGAATAATCAATAATCATAGGTCATGATTTTATTTGTATATGTATAATAAAAATAAATATAAATAACTAATTCAAAGTTCAAGAAAGACATCCCAGTAGTCCAATTAAAGTGTTAACTTCATAAAGGTTGACTCCACAAAATGCTATGTGCCTATGTTAATAAAAAAATAAAATATTAAATTAAAAAATTAAAATTGTGCTCTAAAAACGACAATTTAGACTAAACAAAAAAATAATTTCTGAATTTTATATGCAAATTATAAAATTCTCTATTCCAAAATCTATTGTCCCATTTGACATCTGTCATCTCTAAACCTACTCTTCAAAGTTGAATTGTTCTTCTTCATAGATCATGAAGCCTCCCAATTTCACTTTAATAAATTAAAAGAATGAAATAGGATTATGGTTTTGGTTTGTTTTAATAATTCGATAGGATGTTGTGACTTGTGATCTCAGCTCTTAAAATCTTTACTCATTTTTCTATTCTTTAAAAGTAAGAACTTTGGACTTTACATATTTCTATTCTATACAGCAACAGCAAAATGGGTACCCTTCGTTCCATGAATTCAAAAAGCAAGCTTCTTTCTTCCTCAAGGAGAAGATCAAGAGTGCTAGATTAGCTCTCACAGATGTCACCCCTGCAGAACTATAAGTAAAGCTTGCAACTTTCTCTAACCCCATCATAAAAAGTTTATATTTTTTTATGTTTCATTCTGTTTCATAACTATATGTCTATAAGCAAAGATAGGTATTAGAAGGGATGGTCTATTGTGCCTATGAGATTCATGTAGGTTATGTGAGCATGAAAGTGTGATTTTTTGGCATGAGTAGGTGATATTTTAGGTGCTATATGTGTGGTGGGTGGATTTTTTTGGTAGTGTTGATCATGTAATCTTTTTGTTAGTGAATTTTGGCTTATGGGAGATTAATTATCTTTGATGGCTATGCCGAAAGAGATTAATTAATTGATTATAAATCATCTCATGAATTATCGAAAAAATAGGTTATTAGATATTTAGATTTGTGATTTACTGTGTGTACGGTCTTTTACTATTTTCAGGATGACAGAAGAAGCAACAATAGGAAATTGAAGAAATCGAAGCCAATAAATCTAAAAAGTGATATTGTTGATGATGACGATAATGAAGATCAAATAATCATTCAACAACCCAACAATTACAACACAGCAACAAACATTACACAACATTTGAACAAAAATTTTAGAAATTAAAAGGAAGAAGAAAAATTGAGCATTCAGCAAACAGAGCAAAATTAAAAGCATGTCCACTAACCTTCGACAGAGACATGGCAGAAACCGGCGATACGACGGTGAGAGCAGAGACGATGGCAAGCGGTGACCCGACGGCGAGCTGCTCCAAGCCATAGACAGAGAAGCTAGCGAGGATGGGGACGACGTGCCGAGCTACCTGGGTTCCGGACAGGAAAAAGAGGAAGAAGCGGAAGCGCTGAGAACCTGGGGATGGCGGTGGCAAAGAACCTAGGGCTAGGGTTTTGTCATTTTGGTTTGGAACTTTCACTGTTTTACTTCAGAGGGAGGGGCACGAATGATTAGGGGAATTGGGACTTTCACAGCAAAGCCAAGTAGTGAAATGTGCTTCTCATACCCGAAGCAGGAACAGTGTGGTTGTGGTGATAGGAATGGATTCAGCAGCGGAGATTGAAAGGAATTGAGAGCAACTTGAGAAAATGAATGAACGATGAAAGAGCAATTTTGATTTTTTGTTTTTTTGATATGTTTTTGTTTTGTTGTTTAAATTATTTGAAACTATAAAATTAAGATTAATTGAATTCTAAAATTTGATTAATTTAAAAAAGTATTTTTGTCTAATCAAATAAAGTAAGGATGTTTAAGACTTTTTATAAAATTAAATAAAAAATATTTTTTCATTTTTATTTAATTAAAGGGGTGTATTAGTAAAAGTGGTTATATAATATATATTTAAAACAAAAATTAAATGCTAATGTGAAAAATAAATTCGACGTAACTTATTATTACTTGTCCATATTTTAAATGTATTGGTACGTATGAATTTATCATCGTACCAAAATAAACACCTTTAGATATACCCTTACTTATCTCTTCTTTAAAATATTAATTTAAACAAAATTTTAAATTCATGAGAATGAACTGTTATCTATAATATTGGATAATATATTTTTAATTTAAATTTTATTTTGAACTAATTAGTTACAAAATTTTGTTCTTGCAAAGGCTATATATATAAATACGTCAGTTCAATTTAATAAAACTCAATGTTAAATAGTAGAAATATGATTACACATCGTCATTAAAAATACTTTCACAAGTATTACACATTCATTTGGTTCTCCTTCTTTAAGTTCTTTTTGTCCTTCTTTCAAGGGATTCTTAATAGCTAAATTGGATCTGTAATTTTTATATGTTTTCGTGCTTTTCTTTTTTCATGATTCCTAAACCATTTTTTCAAACTAAATGTTTTTATTTCACCCATTGAATTTTCTATGTTTTTGTTAGATATTTTAAGGCTTCAATTTTCACATCGAAGAACTCAACAAAGATACAATATATACATACATAAGGTGTCAACAATAATAGACAATTATGAAATCTAATTTTCATATTAAAGATAAATGTTATATGATGTCAGCTTCCAATGAAAAGTACACAGCATTCGAAAGAAATGAAGATGCTTGCATGCGGTCTCATGTTTTAGACAAAACGTTTTGGGACATACAACGTCAATGAGTACAAGTTTAGATCTATCACTAAGGAAGATGGGCTAAAAATTCAAAATAGTGGAGTTTATGTCTCTTCTAATATAAGAAATCATGCAAGCATATGTGATAATAGAGTGGCTATTAGTAGTGTTCTATATTATGGAAAAATTATGGACATAATTAAATTGAATTATAGCTGCTATTTCACAGCGATATTATTCAAATGTATTTGGGCTGATATAACTACCAGTAGAGGCATCAAACAAGACCATTTGGGTCTTACCACCATTAATTGCTCTTGTCTGATACACACCGGTGATCAAGAAGACGATGAATTGTACATATTGGCATCAAAAGCTCATCTCGTATACTATGTAGATAATGAACTAGATAAGAATGGAGTGTAGTGGTTCATGTAAAACCACGAGACTTGTATGACATGGGAGAAGAGAAGGAAGAAGCTGAATTTGGTTTTTCTCCACAGCTAGAGTTGAACATGTCAGCGGCAGGTGAAATTAGAGATTTACAGTTGATAAGGGATGATGATATAGAAGATCCCACAAACAATGCTTTTGAGAATTTCGATGATGTTACATAATTGAAATATGAAAAAAGTGTACGTCATTAAAAGAGGATCTTTGTGTGATTAATAAGTTTAATAATCTTAATGATGTATGTAGTTTGCTAGTTACATTACGATATGAATTTTCGTATTTTAATTAAGTCTTTACTGAATTGTAGGGCTACACACAAATTGTATCGGATCGGATATAGCTTATAATTATATACGATCCACATTGTACTCATCGAATCGGATCGCATACGATATCCATATTTTTTCAAGTCGGATCGGTTATTGGGTATATCTGCATAATTCAAAAAAACTGTTTTAAGGACCTGCTTGGCTGTTTTTACAAAAAAATCCAAAAAATCTATTTTTCACCTGTTTAAGCCTTTCTACTCCTAAAATATTATCAATAAAAGTTTTCTTAAATAACAAAAAAAATAATAACACAAGAAAGTTTAATTATTCTAAGTTGAAGTATAACATAAAAAATTAAAAACAAGATATCATAAAATTCATAAAACAAAACACTAAAATTCTTATCACATTAGGGTTTACTTTCTTAAACTATGCTATTTATATGAGACCTGCGGATATGCGGATCTCCGAATCGAATCTGCAGATATCACTGCCAAATCCATAATTCGATCCTACTATGGTGTAGATCAAATAATATCCACAAAATTCGGATTGGATGCAGGTAGTACCGTGGATATTATCCGATCCATGTGCAACCCTACTAAATTGTTGGTTTTAGTGAATAAAAGTAATTTCCCATTTCTTTCAACGTTTTCTGTAGCGAAAGCTAGTTTACAATAAAGTTTTAATGTCGTTATTATTTTTGTTGTTCTTAATGTTGCGCTAATGATAATCATGAACATAAAATGATGATGTAATAGGACAAATAAAATTGGAGGAATTTTCATCATGTTGTGCAAGTACAAAATTCGCTAAAGAAATGGCTATGACCTTTCCATTCACTTTATTGGAACATGCAATTTCTGTTGCTAGAGATGTATGATTTCGTAAAGTGACTGTTAGGTGTTGGTTGGAGGCTATATCAGGACGATCTTGTTCTAAACAATACTTGAAAACGGCGAACAAATCTACTATGCAAGTTTGTTCTTTAGGCATACTCTTAAAAACTTGTGTTAAACTATATTTGAATAATATATATTTTAAGTTGATATATGCTAACAAATTTGCTGCAATTGTAAGAACCAGACTTTTTCACATAAAACTTCTTTAATAAAATAATAACTTTAACTATCTGGAATAGTTTCAAAAATATAAAAATGTTCTTTTAAAAAAAAGGTGAAATTTTAATTTAATGAATTTTTCTGAGTTGGAAAATATATCTTTTGTGAAAGATTTTTGTAAAAATGTGTACCGGTGCCTAAGCTGGCAGTATCGGCTCTAGTCTATCTGGTACCGCGTATTTTGGAAAATAAGATTTTGAAAATTGATTTATTATTTTGAAAGGACAAAAAATATAATTTAGAATTTAAAATCGGACGCTAATTTTAAAAGTTTTTGCCCAAAGTGGGCCACATGGAATAAAAATGCTAACGGGTTGGACCGGACCCAAGGTCCAACATATATATACTCTATTAATGAGCTTTATGATCATTTTGTTAGGGAGAGAGAGAGAGAGAGCTCGGATAGATGAGAGGGAGGAGTGAAACCCCATTGTTACTATTCATCGTCACCTTCCGTGAGCCACAACTTGAGCTACAGTGCTCCGATTGACGAGCCGTTTGTAGCCACGCAAAGCTCTCATCGAGCTCTTCATTTTTAGCTAAGCTTTTTTGGTAAGAAATCGAAACTCAAGCTTCAGTTTTCAGCCCTAATAATTCTACATTTTTTGGTTTGGTTTTTGAGTAAGTTTTGTGATTTTGTTTGTTTAGGGATGATCTAGCATTGGAATATTATTTGATTTTGCCCTAATCTCCTTGGGAAAGGTAAGGTCTCACTAAATCCTTGTGTTTAGTTGTTTTTGTAAACCTTAGGTTTGATTTTGGTATGTTGTATGATGTTAGATTGAGTTTTGGTGTTTGTTGGAGTTGGTTTGAGGCTTTGGATCGAGCTTGGTGGCTTCATTTTGGTGTTTGGTACATTTTGGGAATCTGCCAAGGTATGGTTTCGGTTTTCTTTATGTAGTATATAATGTGTCTGGACACTTAGACTAGTGGACCATAAGATAGCATTGAATGATGTTGGTGTATGCTTAATTATATATGAGATTATGTTGTATGATGAAGAGGAGTATATGGAATATTGGAATGTGCAATATATGATTATGACGATGATGAGTGTTGATGATTATTATGTGTGATGATAGATATCGATGAGTATAAAGATGTAATGTTGTGAAGATAGTGTTTGTGATGTTAGAAATGGATTGGTGAGAATTGTGAATAATGATTATGAGTGTTGATTAATGATTGAATTGAAAATTATGGATTTCTAGTGATTTATGGTGTAAAGGTTGAGTAATTAGGTATGGAATTGATGGAAATGATATGAAATGGTAAGTTGTTGTGTGTGGTGGTGTTTTACGATGTTTGAGTAGGCTTTGATTTGGTTTTAAATTGAGAGCTTTGGTAAAGTTGAGTTTTTAGTGTTTTGGGTAAAATTGGGTTTTAGGCCATCTTTGGCGGATCATATCTTGAGCTACAGTTTTTTAAATTGATTAAATTAAAGATAATTCAAAGAGCTTTAAAATGGTATATATTTCGTAGAAATCAGAACTTTGTAGAAAAAGATATGATCGTTGAAAGTTGGTGTCAAAAATTTGATTTCTGTTACGTGTGCGCACGCACACTGCTGTGCGCGTGCCCTAAACAGTGGCAATGATTTGACTTGTGCGTATGCACAGCCTTGTGCGCACGCACACCCTGTAAGATTTTGAAAACGTGCATACGCACACACTGGTGCGCACGCACACACACAGGGTAATGCCTTATGTTGAGAGCGTTCGTACACTCTGGTGCGCTCACACACCTTGTGAAATTCGTAAGTTGTGCGTATGCACAACATCGTGCGCACGCACACGCTGAGAAGTGCCTTCTGTTGGGGGCATTTGCACGTATCTATGCGTGCACTCAAATGAAAACTTCTACCTTCCGTGCATATGCACACTTTTAAGTGTACGCACACTTTGAGAAATTTCTCCTGGGAGTGCGTACGCATAACCCTATGCATACGCACACTGTCCTATTTTTTTTTAAGAAAACCTTGTTTTTAACTATTTTACCTTCCCAGCTAGCTTGTGAACTTCCGTGAAGCTTATCTAGGGTGTCTTAACTTGTTTTTAGGCTTTGAAACATAGAGAATACTATAAGTGAGTTTAACTATATATTTTTTGGTAAAAAGTTAAAAGACGAAGAGTTAGGTTTCTAGAGTATTGAGGATGGATTAGTCGAATGAGAGAAATGGTGACTTAGGCATGGTGTGCCAGTTGGGTAGAGTTGTCTTGTGAACTACTGGGGAGCTGGATTGATGATAATTTGAAATATTGATGATGGATGATGAATTAGAATGAGTATAAACTGCTTTATGATATGAGTTGTGCTATACTTCTGAATTGTTATGATTGTTAAGTCGCTATGCGCCTCGAGCAAGGGCTGTGACAGTCTCTCGCTTGTCGAGGTAGCAGTGCCGGCAAAGGGGACGAGGCAGTCTCCCACCTACATTGAGATGTGAGGACTGAGGTAGTCTCCCGCTCACATAACCTTTCTACTGCATGAGAATGCAAAGGCTATGTTCATACCCTGGGTCGAGCTAACCGACCCGGGATGTTTAGCGACAAGGCGACCGACCTCTTCAGGTCAGACTATCCGACCTCTTCTCAAAGAGCTCAGCCAAATCGACAGGAAAGCCCAATAAAGGGTCCAAATAGAGGAACACGACCCAAATCCAGAGGCAATCCCAGCCTACAGAGATAAAGGCTGTTCCGTTGAAGATAAGCTGACTACACCCAAAAGATAAGATAAGATAAGATAAGATAACTAACTTATCTTATCTAGAAAGGTCACTTCTCACCATTATAAATACACTGGAGAACCCAGGTATAACTCATACTCTGATTCTACTCAATACCTGCTTAATACCCTTGCTAACTTAAGCATCGGAGTCCCTTGCAGGTACCCCCCACCCTCCAGGGACAAAGGAATCAGCACCACCACCAAGTCCAACAAGTCGAACACAACAGCTCCGGCCGTCTCCCACCAGCCAGACATGTTAGCACCGACCAGCACAGAAGATCTCATCTGAGATCGACCTCCAGTTTCAGGTAACCCTCGGAACATTGGCGCCGTTGCTGGGGACCTAGACGTCATCCCATCACCATGGCGGACGACCATGACAACGACCACGATTCAGGTCTGGAGGATCGGACACCGCACAAAAACGCGAATGTCACGCTATAAAACACTCCGGAAACCAACAAAGACAAAAGGAAGCCGATCTCAAATCAAAAGCCCCCCGGGATAATCTCGAGGAAAATTCACACAAAGAGCAAGACCCGTTCACTAGGGAAATCATGAAAACCAAAATTCCTAAAGACTTCAAACTCCCGGATATGACCCTGTATGATGGCACCACGGACCCCAACCATCACCTCAGCAACTTTAGAAGCAGAATGTACCTTACCGACGCCCCAGATGCTGTTCGCTGTAAAGCCTTTCCAACAACTCTCACAAAGACAACAATCCGATGGTTCAACAATCTACCCCCGAAGTCCATCTCAAGCTTCGATGACTTAGCCAAAAAATTTCTAGCCAGATTCTCCATTCAGAAAGATAAAGCCAAGCACGCCCCCAGTTTACTAGGGATCAAACAAGGAGATTAGGAGAGCCTCCGCAGCTACATGGAGAGATTCAACAAAACATGCATGGACATACAAAGTTTACCAATGGAGGCCGCCATCATGGGACTCATCAATGGCCTACGAGAGGGACCTTTCATCCAATCTATATCAAAAAAGTACCCGACCTCCTTAGACGAAGTGCAGGAGCGGGCAGAAAAGTATATCAACATGGAGGAAAACACTTGGTTAGGAGAAACCTCAAAATTGGGGGCCTCCTACCGAGACAAAGACAAGGAATCCAAAAGAAAAGAAGATCGACAAGGGGAGAAAATCAAAAAATACCATAACTACACCCCTCTCAGGGCATCTCTGGTCGAGATATACAAAGAAGTCTGCCATATGGAAAAAATCCCCCAGCACGGCCACTCAAAGGCAAAATGGGAGGAAGAAACCGAAAGGAATATTGTGAATACCATCGAGTCCGAGGACACTCCACAAACGAATGCTTCGACCTAAAAAACATCATAGAAAAATTGGTGAGAGAAGGAAAATTAGATCGATTCCTGGCCACCCAAGATGATGATCAAAGAAAGAGTCGAAGGGATGAAGATACCGAATGAACAGAACGATCACCTCGGATACCTGAAAGACATGTCCACATGATACACGGCGGATTCACAGCAAGTGGGATCTCCAAATCCTCTCGCAAAAGATATCTCAAAGAAGTATATCATGTCGAGGGAGAGGAGAAAGCACTCAACATTCTGGCAATTACATTCACTAAAGAGGACGCATCCGGCGTCATCACAAGACACGATGATCCCATGGTTATCACCATCATATTGGCAAACGCCAACCTACACCGCACCTTGATAGACCAAGGGAGTTCTGCCAACATCTTATTCAAAACAGCCTTTGATAAGCTCGGTTTGGAAGAAAAAGAACTTAAAGCATATCCAAACAGTCTGTTTGGGTTAGGAGATACCCCGGTTCAACCACTCGAATACATATCGCTACATACAACCTTCGGAAAAGGGGACCAATCCAGGACCCTCAAAATAGACTACATCGTAGTCGATGTAAGTTCAGCTTACAACGCTCTCATAGGACGGACAACACTCAACCAACTCGGCACAATAGTCTCGACCCCACACCTATGTATGAAGTTCCCAACCCCAAAAGGGATAGCCACGATAAAAGCAGACCAAAAGATGACACGTCGCTGTTATAATGAAAGCCTAAACCTCAGAGGCAAAGGAGAAGAGTTCCACACAATCGAGCTGGGCGGAGTTCATCGACGAGAAGAACTTCGTCCCCAGCCAGAAGGCGAGATAGAAAAAATTCAGATCGGAGACACCCCGGAAAAAACAACCAATATCGGCACAATCCTAAAAGGAGATTTAAAAGAATTACTAATACAATTCTTGTGAGATAACGTCGATCTCTTCGCGTGGAAAGCCGCAGACATGCCAGGTATCGACCCGACGCTAATGTGTCACAAGTTGGCGGTCTATCCAAGATCTTGACCGGTGCAGCAAAGATGAAGAAAACTTGGGGCAGAGCGATCCCAAGCTGTGGAGGAGCAAGTACAGGAACTACTGGAAGCCGGATTCATAAGAGAAGTCAAATACCCGCTGTGGCTAGCCAACGTTGTCTTGGTGAAAAAATCAAATGGGAAGTGGCGAATGTGCACCGATTACACCGATCTCAACAAGGCTTGTCCAAAAGATCCATACCCACTCCCATGTATCGACGCTCTAGTAGATGCTTCCTCCGGATACAAATATCTCTCGTTTATGGACGCATACTCAGGGTACAATCAAATCCCCATGTATCCACCAGATCAAGAAAAGACCTCGTTCCTAACACCGAAAGCAAACTACTGCTACATTGCGATGCCTTTCGGTCTCAAGAACGCAGGAGCTACTTATCAAAGGCTAATGAATAAAGTCTTCTCAAATCACATCGGAAAAATCATGGAAGTTTATGTGGACGACATGTTGATAAAGACACAAAGCGAAGATACGTTATTATCCGACTTGACTCAAGCGTTTTACACTATAAGGAAGCACAACATGCGACTCAATCCCGCAAAATGCACCTTCGCAGTAGATGCAGGCAAATTCTTAGGCTTCATGCTCACACAAAGGGGAATTGAAGCAAACCCAGACAAATGTCAAGCCATACTCAACATGAAGAGCCCAACTTGTGTCAAAGAAGTACAACAACTCAACGGGAGGTTGGCCGCCCTATCTCGATTCTTAGCAGGAGCTGCGATAAGATCTCTCCCCTTCTATGCTACTTTAAGAAAGGGAAAACAGTTCGAATGGATGACAGATTATGAGCAAGCCTTCCAAGACTTCAAGGAGTTCTTAGGACGGCCACCTATCCTATCTCGACCATGAGAAGGAGAACCGCTCATATTATACCTCGCAGTAGGGAGCCGGGCAATAGCCTCAGCACTAGTCAGAGAAGACGAACATGGGCAACAACCCGTCTACTTCATTAGCAAAGCACTACAGGGATCCGAGCTAAACTACCAGAAAATAGAAAAATTTGCTTATACCCTCATTCTAACATCTCGACGACTTCGCCCGTACTTCTAGGCTCATACCATTAAGGTTCGAACTAATCAGCCCATAAAAAAAATATTACAGAAAACAGATATAGCAGGCAGAATTCTACAATGGGCAGTCGAGTTGTCAGAATTTGACCTCCAATATGAAGCTCGGACGACCATCAAATCATAGTATCTGACCGACTTTATCGCAGAATTCACAGATGCCCTAGAAACCCCCACAGAATGGAATCTTTACGTGGACGGTTCTTCAAATAAAACCGGAAGCGGCGCAGGCGTGATAATAGAAAGCAACCAAGGAACCCAAGTTGAGCTCTCCCTCAAATTTGGATTCCTGGCCTCAAACAACCAGGTAGAATATGAAGCATTATTAGCTGGTTTGATGCTGGCTACAGTGATCGGAGCTCAAAAACTCAACATTTATAGTGATTCACAAGTGGTCACATCACAAATAACAGGGAGCTACCAAGCCAAAGATCCCACCATGAAAAAATATTTGGATAAAACCAAGGAACAGCTCGGACAAATCGGGGAGTATAAAATCTGCCACATACCCCGCGAGCAAAATGCCCGAGCTGATGCACTCCCAAAACTAGCTAGTACCAAACCAGGAGGCAACAATAGGAGCCTCATCCAGGAAATGTTGCAAAACCCGTCAATCTCAGAAGAAGAAAAAGTCCTGACTATAACAAGTTAGGACCAAGGATGGATGACCCCCATAATCAACTACCTCAAAACAGGAACGCTCCCTGCAGAAGAAAAGGAGGCAAAGAGGTTAAAAAGGGAGGCACAGTACTACACCATCATAAAGAACATCCTGTACAAAAGAGGAATCTCAACACCTTTACTAAAATGCGTGCCTACCTCCAACACAAGGGAAGTGCTAGAAGAAATACACGGCGGCATTTGTGGCAATCATCTCGGAGCACGAGCTCTCGCCAAAAAAGTACTCCGGGCGGGACTTTATTGGCCAACTCTACAGAAAGAAGCTACATAATTTGTAAAGACATGTCCACCATGTCAGAAACATGCCAACTTTCATATCGCCCCGCCAGAAGAGCTCATTAGCGTGACCTCACCTTGGCCGTTTGCAAAATGGGGACTCGATCTTCTCGGCCCCTTCCCACAGGGATCAGGACAAGTTAAATTTCTCAAAGTAGAGGTAGATTACTTTACAAAGTGGATCCAGGCAGAGCCCCTAGCCAATGCCACCACTCAGAGAAGCCGAAAATTCTTATATAGAAACATTGTCACAAGGTTCGGGGTTCCATATTCAATAACCACAGACAATGGCACTCAATTCACAGATGCAGGCTTCAGAAAACTAGTGGCTGACTTGAATATAAAGCACCAGTACACATCCGTTGAACATCCACAAGCCAATGGACAAGCTGAAGCCGCTAACAAAGTCATATTGGCCGGATTAAAATGGAGATTACAAGACGCAAAGGGAGCCTGGGCAGAGGAGCTTCCATAGGTTCTATGGGCATACCGAACGACGCCACATTCCACCACAAAGGAATCCCCTTTCCGATTAGCATACGGAATGGAGGCAATGATTCCAGTAGAAATCGAAGAAGGATCGCCCAGAGTAGTTTACTACAATGAGGAAGCAAACTCCCAACATCAGAGAGAAGAGCTCGACTTGCTACCCAAAATCCAAGAAAGAGCTCGGATCAGGGAAGAAGCTCTAAAGTGCCGAATGGCCTCCAGATATAATCAAAGGGTAGTGCCGAGAAGTTTTGTAGAGGATGATCTCATCCTAATCCGAAATGATATTGGAACAACTCGACCAGGAGAAGAAAAGCTGGCAGCAAACTGGAAAGGACCCTACCAAGTTGTAAAGGTACTCGGAAAGGGCTACTACAGACTGTCTGAACTCGATGGATGAGAGCTTCCTAGGTCATGGCACGCCTGCAACCTAAGAAGGTACTATAGCTAAGACAAAAGATCTCATCATTTGATGCACTCTTTTTCCTGAAAAGGTTTTTTAATGAGGCACTATGTTGAAGATCTAGGTCATGCCCGACTTAAAGGGATAAGAAAATTCCTGCATGTATATATTTGCATTTTTTCTTTGAATAAAGTCTATTTAGATATTCTACAAAGAATCCAAGACGCATTAATCTGAAGTATTCATCATCCGATTATAAAGCGACAGGTCGGCAGAAAGTGAAAAACAATTTCACTGCACGACCACGATAAAGATAAATCGTCCGATAAAGGTGAAAACGCGATTCACCCAAAGGATGATCTAAAGATGCCAACCACTTTCTACAAATCGGCAAAGATGAACATAGAATAATGTAAGAAGTTATCGAAAGTGATCTAAAAAAGAACCTGACGAGGTCTTACGGATCGCTAGAATAATAACTTAAGGACTGGTCGAACGAACCAAGTCAA
>NC_029774.3:79311758-79314186 GCF_000817695.3 Arachis duranensis | reverse complement strand
AAGTAGTCCCTGAAAGAGATCTGACAAAGATCCAAGAAAGAGGACTACAAAAAATAACTTAAAGGAGACCGGCATAACCAAGTCGGACTCCTACCACTTAAAAGTTAATACAAGTAGTCCCTGAAAGAGATCTGACAAAGATCCAAGAAAGAGGACTACAAAAAATAACTTAAAGGAGACCGACGTAAACCAAGTCGGATTCCTACCACTTCAAAGTTATCAAAGTAATCCCTGAAAAGAGACCTAACAAAGGTCCAAAAAAGAGGATTACAGAAATAACTAAAAGAGGGACCAGCGCAAAAGACCCATCAAGAAATAAGTTGGACCCTTGAGTCATAACCTCAAAGGATCAAAGCTATAAACGATAAAATAAAACAATCCGAGGAGGTCAAGCTTCAAGATTTCAAACATCAGCAAGAAGATGCCAAGTCAAAAGACTACTTTTTTAAAAAAGGCCGTGAAAGGCCACCAAAACCTACTATCAAAAGACCGTAAGCTATTGTTCAAAATATAAAAGTTGCTAGATAAAGCAACTAAGAAGAGTCAGCAATTGAATAAAAAAGTTTCAAAAGCCCACAAGCTGGGCCAGCTACAGATCAACAAGCTTTAGGAACTTTCGTGGTATCATCAGGACAAGGAGAAGGCGGACGAGTCTGAATAGGCATGGCATCTATAGTTCCGTCCTCCCAGTACAGAACTTGGCAATCCGAATCAGGTGCAACCGGAGGAACAGAAGAGGTCGACACTTTGGCAGAGGACATAGGAGGAGGATCAGCATCATCATCACCTTCGTCATCAGGGACAATCTTGCCATCTCTGACAACATTGTCTAAACTGAAAAGGGTGAGATCAGCCTCGGGAGCAATGACCCGAACTTGCTCCTTCGAGTTCTCGTAAGCAGCAGTCACGCTGCCGACAAGATGACCTTGGAGCTCAGAATAATCCTCCCGAGCACTGTCCAACTCCCCCCTCAGACGCATCACCTCCCGACAAGTTGTAACATAACTATCTTTATGCATCAGGGCTGTGTCCTCGGCCAACCGCAAAGAAGCCGCCAACGAAAAGGAACTCGCCTTCTCATTCTCTAGATCCTTCTCTAACTTGTTCACCTTTAATTCGAGCTCCTCCTTCAGCCCCTTCATTCGGTCAAACTCTTGCTTTGCCTCCTCCATAAATGCCTTGGAGGCATGAAGAGGGAGACTTTGAGCAGTCCGGTGTATAGCGGCCGCCATAAACGCCATCTGCACGTGATTCCGGGCCATAAATTCCAAATGGTGGAGGATGGACACATCGTCCATCGAGAGGGTACCATAGGGCCCAATTTATTGATCTATGAACTCGATGGCATTGAAGTCAGGGGGATTAAGGTTGAAAGGCTCAACCGTCTTTTGCTTCTAACTTGGAGGGGTAGCAGATGGAACGGCAGAAGTAGGGTGAGGATCCACCAAGCGGACTCGAGGTGTCGGAATCACTTTCTTCACCATGGGGGAACTCGGCACTGATGGCTTCTCGCGCACTTGGGAGGACCCCTCCCCAGCCGCCTTGGCGGCAATATTTCTGGAAGCAGTCGCCTTCTGCGCCCTCTTAAAAGCTTTCATAGATTCATTATTCTTCATTGCCTCTGCAAATAAAACAGAAGTCAAGCTACAAATCGAATAAGTCGGAAATACAGCTACAAGTAACATAAACAAAAAGCAAAGAAAACACAAGATACCCAGTTCAGTTTGAAGAAGAGAAGGATTGGTTAGAAATTTCTTTGTGTCAAGATGGGGAGGTTGACCCCAGCGTTCTTCCAAAACAGTCACAAAGGCTCGCTCAGCCTCGTCCAACATGTCCCAAGAATACTTGGAGACCCTCACATCTTTTTGCCATTCCAGGGGAAAGGCGGGCTCATCATTTTCGTCCAGAAAAAAGGGCCGAGTTCCTTTAACAGCTCGGACCTTGAAAAAGTAGTTTTTAAAATCGCGGAATGACTCGTCAAACATGGAAAAAACCTTCTTTCCCTGGGTGGAACGAAAGGAGACCCAAGCTGCTTTCTATTTCACCACTCCAGGCTTAGTCAAGACAAACAAGTAGAAGAAGAGAGATTGGGAAGCAGGAATACCAAAGCCATTACACAATAATTGGAAAATTTTTATAAAACCCTAGGAGTTGGGGTGAAGTTGAGAAGGGGAAACATTACAAGACCATAACAGGTCGATTTCAAATTGAGTAAAAGGAAGGGTGGTACCCAGCTGACCGAAGAAAAAGTCGTAGGCATAAAAGAAAAGGCGACCATCAACAACCTGAGTTGAAAAACAGACTCTCTCGTCAGAAGAAGGAGGGACAAGTTCATAGTTCTTCTCATCACCAGAATTGCTACAGACACTATGAAACTGCCTAAGCTGAGCACAAAACTCAGAATCAGCCAGCGAGACACACAGGAGAA
>NC_029774.3:79302051-79311702 GCF_000817695.3 Arachis duranensis | reverse complement strand
CCCGCAGGAACCTGGGAAGGCATCTCTACAATGTTATTTCGGGAAGACATGAGGCCAACTAAATCCTACAAAAGAAAAGAAGAGTGGATTACTTAAAAATATCTCAGACATAGGACAAAACATCTCGACGGAAGGATATACCAAAAGGGGAAAAACCCCAAGACTCAAGAGAAGAAGTCTTGGAGCATCCCTTGGAGGCAGTAAATAAGAAGGGTCTTCAAAAACATTTCTACAGTCTACATCCCGGCACTCATAAAAATAAAATCCAGAAAGGAAAGCAAGGGAAGCAAAGAATGCAAAAGGTCCACCCTTCTACAGTTTATCAAGAAAAGCATTGCTCCTACAGTTTACCAACACTACTGCTACAGTTTATCAGGACACTAAAAAGACCAAACGGAAAACAGCAAAGGCACAAACTTTTCAAAATTAAGCAAAAAATCATCAGCCAAGGCACAAACAGAAATGGCGGCAACATTCAGAAGAAAAAGATTCAAGCAACAAGAAAAAGGTTCACACCAAAAAATTCCAGAGCATGCAAACAAAGTCAAGCACGATAAAAACAGAAAAATCCAAACTTTCTCCAAAAAGAAGATCAAAGGGAAACTTCATCCCAAAAGCTAAAAACAAAATTCGAAATGGGACTAACCTGGAGTCTAAAGAAGCTTCGAGGAAGAGTTGAAGCGTAGAGATAAAGACTACCCAGAAGAACGCCAAGCGACGCCACAAACACAAGAAAGTAAAGGAGCAAGCGAAAGACAGAGAGCAGATGAGAGAAACAGAAAAACGAGAGAGTAAAGGAAGGAGTTACAGAGAAGAAGTGAAGAAGAGAAACCGTTTTTTTTTATTGAGGGATTCAAAATAAAAGCCAAGAGAGAATGGGGCAATTAAATGCCAATTAAATGCAGATGTTAAAACCGCTTGCGTTCCCAAAAAAGCGCTAATACAAAAGCGCGCACTTTTAGAAGAAAACGTTCTACATTCAAAAAAGACTCTACAAAGAAAAGGAATCGACAAAATGCTTGAGTTCGACTTCACTTAAGAAGGACCGAAGTCAAAGACTCGACCTCCAAAGGAAGAACCGAGCTCAAGCAGGGGCACTGTTCATACCCTGGGTCGAGCTGACCGACCCGGGATGTTTAGTGACAAGGCGACCGACCTCTTCAGGTCAGACTATCCGACCTCTTCTCAAAGAGCTCGGCCAAATCGACAGGAAAGCCCAATAAAGGGTCCAAATAGAGGAACACGACCCAAATCTAGAGGCAATCCCAGCCTACAGAGATAAAGGCGGTTCCATTAAAGATAAGCTGACCTCACCCAAAAGATAAGATAAGATAAGATAAGATAACTAACTTATCTTATCTAGAAAGGTCACTTCTCACCATTATAAATACACTGGAGCACCCAGGTATAACTCATACTCTGATTCTACTCAATACCTGCTTAATACCCTTGCTAACTTAAGTATCGGAGTCCCTTGCAGGTACCCCCACCCTCCGGGGACAAAGGAATCAGCAGCACCACCAAGTCTAACAAGTCAGACACAACAGCTCCGGCCGTCTCCCACCAGACGGACACGTTAGCACTGACCAGCACAGAAGATCTCATCCGAGATCGACCTCCAGTTTCAGGTAACCTTCGGAATAGGCTATATCTCTGGCGTAGCAGACTCCTTGTTGCATGAGTGTGCAAAGCCTATATCTCTGGGCGTGGTAGGAAGGCTACTTCCAGAAGGATGTGTCAGGTTGGCAATTATAGACCAACAAATGATATCACGAGCGATTAGGGCATGCATTCATTATATGCAACTTCTACTTGTTTGTTTGCTTTGCTTAATTTCAATTATGCCTAAATGAAACACCTGTTTACTTGCTAACTACTCTAATTGCTATATATGTACTTTACTTATGCTTTACATGTCTGCATTACTTGTGTTTTCTGCTGGGATTGAGCAGGTTCGGCAGGCGGTGGCGATGGGATCGCACGGAGGCTAGGTTGGCGAAGGCTTTGGGATACAGTGGTGTGATTAGTACTAGTTAGAAATCCCATAAGTTTAGATAACCCTATTTCTTGTTTATGGTTTAAGTTATTTATTTTGCTAAGCTTGGATATCTATATCAGTGTGAAGTTCCAGGATTGCCTTTGGTGTCCCGAAACCTTACATCTTATATATTGGGCACTGTTACCATACTGAGAATCTCCGGTTCTCATACCATATGTTGTTTTTCATATACAGGTCATAACCTATCTCAGTGAGTTGCG
The DNA here is from genome assembly GCF_000817695.3 of Arachis duranensis. Classification (NCBI taxonomy): domain Eukaryota; kingdom Viridiplantae; phylum Streptophyta; class Magnoliopsida; order Fabales; family Fabaceae; genus Arachis; species Arachis duranensis. Next base: position 79,309,443 of record NC_029774.3, on the reverse strand, counting down.
AGATAGTGACAGAGCGGAGTATGGTTTCAACCTTGTTTTATTCTGTTTTATTTTGATATAGTCACTCTCTCATCCTTTGTATTTATTAACTTTGTTGCCTTAGAGCCTGTGTTTTTGAAAACTTTGAGAGATAGGTTGTTGCTGTTTTAAACTTGAAAACTCAGTTATTCAGTTATCGTGTGTGAACGCTTCGCGTTTCGTAATTCTGCTTTATGCAATTTAAGCTTTTATTCCTTCATCGGGCTTCTAATATTTCTATTTCTTTCTTTCTATATATATATATAAAATATTATATGAGCCTTAGAACTGTCGTGACATTTTGTTATCCTTCGCTTTACGACGTGAGATAAGGCTTAAGCTAACGGCGTGTTACAGCAATAATATTTGTTACATTAACATTCAAATTTGTAGGAACTTAATGAATGGGGATCAATGTACGAGGAGAAATTTGGGTATATTTTTGTGACATGTGCATTTGGAAAAAGCACTGAAGACATACTTGCTGAATTGAAGGTTAAAAAATAAATATCTAATATAAAAAGTGCATCATAGAAAAATAGTGTATTTTACAAAAAAGACAATGAACTATATTTTTTTATTATGTAGATGCGCTTTACAGATAAGCATGTTGTTGAGTTGGATATTGTATCAAAAGAGGAAATGAAGTATATAGAATTGCACATTACAGAGCTTCTTTCCAAGAAATCTGCCTAAACTATCAATAACGGAGACAATAATTGTTGTTCATTTTTGTTTAGTTTTAAAATTGTCTTAGCATATTAACGTACCTTTTTTTCCTAATTACTATCTAATGACTTGGGAGTTCTCATTTTCTTCTTAGTAGACTTCGATTGTTGTATGTAGGGGTGGAAACAGGCCAGGCCAGGCCAGGCTTTACTCTTAACAGGCCAGGCCTGTAATAGAGTATATTAGCCTTAGCCTGGCCTATAGCCTGGTATAGGCTTTTTAATGAGTACTGAGCTTGGCTTGTTGTTAAATCTGGCCTGACTTGAAGTCTGTCAATAGGCTTATTTTTTTAATAATAATTAAATTTAAGACATAATTTAATTTTTAAAATTATAAAATATAAAATAATAAATTTATGAATAATATTGATACAAAATACACATATATAATTAAAGAGACAAATGGCTGAGTGGATAAATGTATTATTATAAGATAGAAGACCCAAGTTCAAATCCTTCTAATAGCATTTTTTCTAGTATAATAAAACTATCTATATATATTTACAAGCTCAGGCTAGTCTGACAGGCCCAACTGGCTATTTCAAAAGCCTAGGCCTGGCCTTTTAAAGAATATAGGCTTTTTTAATAGCCTGAGCCTGGGCCTATTTTTTATCAGGTCAGGCTAGGCCAGGCCAAACACAGGCCAGGCTGGAGGCTCCTGGCAGGCCGCCTGGCCTATTTCCACCCCTAGTTGTATGCATGTTGATACTTTTAGTATCAGCTGAATATTCTAGAGAAATAGTTAATGACAGTCTGAATGAGATAGAGACTGATTTAGAAGACAATTTAGTTAACATCTCCTCCGTTAGAATTGACAGTTTGATCTCAATAAAGTTTCGGAAGAAGATAATGAAACTTTAGCTAACCAACAAAGATAAGATGATGTACATGTTGCAAATAGAGGCTTCAATCTGAACAAAAAGCCATGGTTTGGAGATGACATATCAAAATCTCTATCACGTGAAGCTAGTAGATTCTTGACAGAGAATTTTTGGCCAGGACAATACGATGTTGAAGAGAAATTTTGACCTTTTATTTTGAGACTTAGGTTTATTTCCTTAATTTAATGGTTTGGGTTGTAGTATTACATATTTGTCTACTCTATGAATTTCTTGATTTAGGTTTAGTAAGGTATAACTTTGAAGAAGTCTAAATTTAATTTATACTCGATTGAACTTTATTTTAATTTTATAAATTCAGATGTTGACTTTTTTTCTTTTACAGTTATGCTTAAATGCAAACTTAAAGGATCTTATAGTAAACGAAGAAATCTTATTAGTAAATTTGTTCACATGATTAAACAAATATATTTTTTAATTGATTAATATTTTTGGCAAAAACAAATCCAAAAATAGTGTTATGGTTTAAGTAACAGTGATTTAAACATATTTCTCAAAAAAAAAAGTAGTGAGAACTTAAGTAGATTATACTAGGTTGGTTTTCTAAAAATAGATAACATTGGAATTTGTATTTAAACACATTTTGTGGCAATTGGAAAAAATTGCCGCATATAGGTAAACATGAATTTCCAGTCGCACAAATTGCGGAAATATGTTCTGTTGAGTTTGGAAAAATAAAACTTGATTGAAGTGATGATCAAACATTATTGGACTATGATCAATTGTGTGTGTTGAAAGAATCGGAGTTTTCCCATAATTCCGTTTTAATAAAAAATAATAATAATTTTAAGTGCCCCAGATAGATTCAAAATTTAAAAGTTTTATTTAAAAATATAAATGTGAAATTTGATTTCAGTGAATTTTTCCGAGTTGAAAAATGTATCTTTTCGAAAAGATTTTGTAAAAATGCGTACTGGCGCTTAAGCTGGCAGTACTGGCTCTAGTCTGTCCAGTATCGCGTATTTTGGAAGATGAGATTTTAAAAATTTAATTTATTATTTTGAAAGGATAAAAATAATTTAGAATTGAAAACCGGGCACTAATCTTAAAGGTTTATGCCCAAAGTGGGCCAAACGAACCAAAAACGCTACGCAGTTGGACCGGGCCTAAGTTGGGTCCAAGCCGATTGATGAACTCCAATTGACAAGCCGTTTGCAGCCATGCAAAGCTATCGACGAGCTCTTTCTATCTAATCAAATCTGGTAAGAACTTGAAACTCAAGTCTTAGTTTCCTAGTAGTGGGTAATTATTAGAAATTGCCCCAATCCTCTATGGACAAGGTAAAGTTGCTTATAAACCTCTTGTGATGTTGTATGTTGTAGTTTCTAGGTTTTGATTTTGGTATATATGTGATGTTAGATTGAGTTTTGGTGTTTGTTGGAGTTGGTTGAGGCTTTGGTTCGAGCTTAGTGGCTTCGTTTTGATGTTTGGTGCATTTTGGGTATCGGCCAAGGTATGGTTTCTGTTTCCTTTATGTAATCTGTAATGTTTCTGGAAACTTAGGCTAGTTGACCTTAAGATAGGATTGAATGTTTTGGGTGTATGTTTAATTGTATGTGATTTTGATGTTTGGGGATAACTTGTATGATGGTGATGATGATATGGAGTTTTGGTATGAGGAATATATGAGTTTGATGATGATTGTTGGTATTTAATGATTATGAAGGTTGATGATGAATGTGTGATTTACTGTTGTTGATGAGGGTTTGTTAATATGGTTGATGATTGATGATGAATATTGACGATGTTGATAAATTGAAGGTGAGTGTTGAGATTGTTGATAAATGATGTGGATTATGATGAGTTGATGATTTTTAGAATATGTTAATGAATCATGATATTGAAATTGGTAAAGATGGTGTAAAAGATTGAAATTGAGATGAAATGAGATTGATTTTTATGATTAGTATTGATTGAATTATGATTGATGAAAGTATTGGTGGAGGGTTGATTTTAGTGTTATAGAATTGATGTTTGAAGTTGAGAATAATGTAACGAGTGGAAAATTTGGTATGAATAGTGGAAAGTGACAAAAAAGGTGAGTTATGATGGAAATTGGAAGTTTGGTATTGTTTTGTTTGGATGTGGTTTGTGAAAGTTGGTAAATTGAGATTTTATGAGTGTTGGTAAAAGTTGGTTTTTGGTGCACTTTGTCTGATCATAACTTATGCCTCAGTTTTCAAAATTGGTTGGAATTTGTTTAGAGTTAAAATTCGTTGAAAACTCTTTAAATTGATATAAAGTTTGTAAAATTTGGATTTTTGTAGTGAAAGCTATGATCATTCAAAGATTGGTGTCCAAATTTGAAATTCTGCAAAGTTGCAGAATTTTGTGATTTCTGGTATATGCGCACGCACAGCCTTGTGCGCACGCACAACACTGCGAACTTTTAAACTTGTGTGCCTGCACAGACCTGTGCGTACGCACACAGGGAAAGGCTTCCTGTTTACATCGCTAGCACAGCTTGTGCGTGCACATAACCAATGAGGATTTACAACCTGTGTGTACGCAGAGCCCTGTGCGCACGCACACGTTGAGAAGGTCAGTCTGTTGAGGGCGCTAGGACGGCTTGTGTGAGCGAACAGAATTGTATAATTTTAACCTGTGCGTACGCACACCTCAATGCATATGCACACGTTATGAAGCTTCTACTAGGCAGGCACGCGCACACCCCTGTGCGTACGCACACGCCCTGTTTCTCAAATTTAAATTTTGTTTTCAACTATTTCACCTTCCCAACAAGATTGTAAGCTTCTGTGACACTATTTTAGACTCTTGGGCTTAATTTTGAGTATGAGAACATGGGAAAGGACTTAGGAGAATTTATTTGGTATTTTCTTTGGAAAGTTAGAGACCGGAGGTTTAGGTTTCTGGTGTTCTAAGGATGGGTTGGTAGATTGAGAAAGAAGAAATGGTACTAGAATTGGGAAAATGATTAATAATTGATGATGGCTGTGATGAGTCGAGGACTTGATATGCGGATAATTTATACGCTTTTTGGCATTGTTCTTAGGTAGTTTTTAGTAGGATCTAGCTACTTTTAGGGATGTTTTTATTAGTTTTTATGCAAAATTCACATTTATGGACTTTACTATGAGTTTGTGTGTTTTCTGTGATTTCAGGTATTTTCTGGTTAAAATTGAGGGACCTGAGCAAAAATCTGATTCAGGCTGACAAAGGACTGCTGATGTTGTTGGATTCTGACATCCCTGCACTCGAAATGGATTTTCTGGAGCTACGAAACTCCAAAAGGTGCACTCGCAATGGCTTTGGAAATTAGACATCCAGGCCTTTCCATTAATATATAATAGTCTACACTTCATTTGAGTTTAGACAACGCAAACTGGCGTTCAACGCCAATTCCATACTGCATTCTGGAGTAAAACGCCAGAAACACGTCACAAACCAGAGTTAAACGCAAAACAGACGTTGCAACTTGTCGTTTAACTCCAAAAGAAGCCTCTGCACGTGTAAAGCTCAAGCTCAGCCCAAGCACACACCAAAGTGGGCCCCGGAAGTGGATTTTTGCATTTAGACTTATTTCTGTAAACCCTTGTGGCTAGTTTAGTATAAATAGAACTTTTTACTATTGTACTAGTGTCAGTCTTTTGACCACGTCTAGTCCTTCTCCCTATTTTCGAATTCATATCACATTTTGGGAGCTGGCCATTCGGCCATACCTGGACCACCATCACTTATGTATTTTCAACGGTGGAGTTTCTACACACCATAGGTCAAGGGTGTAGAGCTCTGCTGTACCTCAAGTTTTACTGCAATTACTACTATTTTCTATTCAATTCAGCTTATTCTTGTTCTAAGATATTCGTTGCACTTTAACATGATGAATGTGATGATCCGTGACACTCATCATCATTCTCACCTATGAACGCGTGACTGACAACCACTTCCGTTCTACCCTAGAACGAGCGAGTATCTCTTGGATTCCTTAATCAGAATCTTCGTGGTATAAGCTAGAACCCTTTGGCGGCCATTCTTGAGAATCCGGAAAGTCTAAACCTTGTCTGTGGTATTCTGAGTAGGATTCAAGGATTGAATGACTGTGACGAGCTTCAAACTCGTGATTTTTGGGTGTAGTGACATACGCAAAGGAATCAACGGATTCTATTCCGACATGATCGAGAATCGACAGATGATTAGCCGTGCTGTGACAGAGCATTTGGACCATTTTCACTGCGAGGATGGGATGTAGCCATTGACAATGGTGATGCCCTACATACAGCTTTCCATGGAAAGGAGTATGAAGGATTGAAGGAAGGCAGTAGGAGAGCAGAGATTCAACAGGGACAAAGCATCTCGATACACTTATCTGAAATTTCCACCAATGATTTACATAAGTAACTCTATCTTTATTTTATGCTTTATTTATTATTATTTTTGAAAATTCCATAACCATTTATTATCCGCCTAACTGAGATTTACAAGATGACCATAGCTTGCTTCATACCAACAATCTCCGTGGGATCGACCCTTACTCACGTAAGGTTTATTACTTGGACGACCCAGTGCACTTGCTGGTTAGTTGTGCGAAGTTGTGAAGAATGTGAGTGAATCATAGTAGTGTGCACCAAGTTTTTGGAGTCATTACTAAGAATTGTTCGAGTTATAAAAAGTGTAAATCACAATTTTGCCTATCAAGTTTTTGGCACAGTTGCCGGGGATTGTTCCAGTTTGGACAACTGACGGTTCATGTTGTTGCTCAGATTAGGTAATTTTCTTTTCAAAAAGTTTTCAAAAATCTTTCAAGAAAAAATTTTCTCTTTTTCGTTTTTCTAAAGATTATTTTCAAAAAAAAAACAAAAATCCAAAAAAAATTAATAACATCATAAAAATAAAAAAAATTTGTGTTTCTTGTTTGAGTATAGTGTCAATTGCATGTTTTTAAAAAAAGTTATGCATTTTTCAAAATTTTCATGCATGGTGTTCTTCATGATCTTCAAGTTGTTCTTGGTAAGTCTTCTTGTTTGATCTTGATGTTTTTTTGTTTTGTATCTTTTGTTTTTTTTCATGTGCATTTTTGCATTCATAGTGTCTAAGCATTAAAGATTTCTAAGTTTGGTGTCTTGCATAATTTATTTGCATCAAAAAAAATTTTCAAAAATATGTTCTTGATACTCATCATGATCTTCAAAGTGTTCTTAGTGTTCATCTTGACATTCATAGTGTTCTTGCATACATCATTGGTTTTGATCCAAAAGGTTTCATGTTTTGGGTCATTTTTATGTTTTTCCCTCTCATCATTAAAAATTCAAAAATAAAAAAATATCTTTTCCTTATTTCTCTCAAAATTTCGAAAATTTGAGTTGACTTAGTCAAAAAATTTTAAAACTTAGCTATTTTTTATAAGTCAAGTCAAATTTTCAATTTTAAAAATCTTATCTTTTCAAAACTTTTTCAAAAATCAAATCTTTTTCATTTTCTTACCAATTTTTGAAAATATTTAAAAATATTTTTTCAAAATCTTTTTCTTATCTTTACTTCAAAATTTCGAAAACTTTACTAACAATTAATGTGATTTATTCAAAAATTTGAAGTTTGTTACTTTCTTGTTAAGAAAGGTTTAATCTTTAAATTCTAGAATCATATCTTTTAGTTTCTTGTTAGTCAAGTAATCAAATTTTAATTTTAAAATTCAATTCTTTTTCAAAATATCTTTTCTATCATATCTTTTTCAAAATTTTATCTTTTTCAAAAATTTGATTTCAAAATATCTTCCAACTTCTTATCTT
>NC_029774.3:79297911-79301099 GCF_000817695.3 Arachis duranensis | reverse complement strand
AGAAGCTCAGGAACTCATTGACATGGTTGCAAATAACCAATTCATGTACACCTCTGAAAAGAATCCTGTGAGTAATGGGACGCCTCAGAAAAGGGGAGTTCTTGAAATTGATGCTCTGCATGCCATATTGGCTCAGAACAAAATGTTGACCCAGCAAGTCAACATGATTTCTCAAAGTCTGAATGGATGGCAAAATGCATCCAACAGTACTAAAGAGGCATCTTCTGAAGAAGAAGCTTATGATCCTGAGAACCCTGCAATGGCAGAGGTAAATTACATGGGTGAACCTTATGGAAACATCTATAATTCCTCATGGAGAAATCATCCGAATTTCTCATGGAAGGATCAACAAAAGTCTCAACAAGGCTTTAATAATGGTGGAAGAAATAGGCTCAGCAATAGCAAGCCTTATCTATCATCTTCTCAGCAACAGACAAAGAATTCTGAGCAGAGCACCTCTAACTTAGAAAACTTAGTCTCTGATCTATCTAAGTCCACTTTAAGTTTCATGAGTGAAACAAGGTCCTCCATCAGAAATTTGGCGGCACAAGTGGGCCAGCTGAGTAAGAAAATCACTGAAACTCCTCCTAGTACTCTCCCAAGCAATACTGAAGAGAATCCAAAAAGAGAGTGCAAGGCCATTGACATAGTTAAAATGGCCGAACCTAGAGAGGAAGGGGAGGACGTGAATTCCAATGAGGAAGACCTCATGGGACGTCTCCCAAACAAGAAGGAGTTCCCTACTGAGAACCTAAAGCAATCTGAGGCTCATATAGAGACCATAAAGATTCCATTAAACCTCCTTCTGCCATTCATGAGCTCTAAAAACTATTCTTCCTCTGAAGAGGATGAAGATGTAACTGGAGAGCAAGTTGCTCAATATCTAGGAGCTATCATGAAGCTGAATGCCAAGTTGTTTGGTAATGAGACTTGGGAAGATGCCCCATTGCTCATTAGTGAACTAGATACATGGGTTCAGCAAACTTTACCTCAAAAGAAACAAGATCCTGGTAAATTCTTAATACCCTGTACCACGGGCACCATGACCTTTGAGAAGGCTCTGTGTGACCTGGGGTCAGGTATAAATCTTATGCCACTCTCTGTAATGGAGAAGCTGGGAATCTTTGAGGTACGAGATGCCACTTTCTCATTATAGATGGCAGACAAGTCTGTAAGACAAGCTTATGGATTGGTAGAGGATGTGTTAGTGAAGGTTAAAGGCCTTTACATCCTTGCTGATTACATAATCTTAGACACTAGAAAGGAGGAGGATGAATGCATCATTCTTGGAAGACCCTTCCTAGCCACAGTAGGAGCTGTGATTGATGTTGACAGAGGAAAGCTAGTCCTTCAATTGAATGGGGACTACCTGGTGTTTAAAGTTCAAGGATCTTCCTCTACAACCATGGAGAGGAAGCATGAAAGCTTCTCTCAATACAGAGTCAAACAGAGCCCCCACAATCAAACTCTAAGTTTGGTGTTGGGAGGCCACACCCAAACTCTAAGTTTGGTGTACCAAAATTTAAGTTTGGTGTTGAGAAACCCCCACATCCAAACTCTAAGTTTAGTGTTGGGAGTCCACAACATTGACCTGATCACTTGTGAAGCTCCATGAGAGCTCACTGTCAAGCTATTGACATTAAAGAAGCGCTTATTGGGAGGCAACCCAATTTTTATTTATTTATATTTTTATTGTTCTTTTATGATTTATTAGGTTCATGATCATGTGGAGTCATAAAATAAATACTAAAATTAAAAATAGAATAAAAAATAGCAGAAGAAACAGCACATCCTGGAGGAAGAGCTTAAACGCCAGTAAGGAGCATCTGGCTGGCGTTTAACGCCAGAACAGAGCATGAATCTGGCGTTGAAGCCAGAAACAAGCAGCAGTCTGGCGTTCAAATGCCAGGATTGCACCCTGAGGAAAGCTTGCGTTAAACGCCAGAAACAAGCATGGAACTGGCCTTTAACACCAGAAACATGCTGCAGATTGGCGTTGAACGCCCAAAACAAGCAAGGAACTGGCGTTCAACACCAGAAACAAGCATCAATCTGGTGTTGAATGTCAGGATTGCATGCAGAGGGCATTTTACACGTCTCATTGGTGCATGGATGATAATCTTTGACACCTCAGGATCTGTGGACCCCACAGGATCATCTCAGGATCTGTGGACCCCACAGGATCCCTACCTACCTCAACTTACCTTCTCTCTTCTTCACACAATCCAATAACACTCTTCCCCAAAAACCTTTCACCAATCACCTCAATCTCTCTTTCCTATCACTTCTTCACCACTCACATCCATCCACTCTTCCCCATAAACCCTACTTACCTTCAAATTCAAAATCCTTTTCCCACCCAAACCCACCCTAATGACCGAACCTACTACCCTCTCCCTCCACTATATAAACCCCTCTATCCTTCTTCATTTTCACACATCACAACCCTCTCTTATCCCCCTTGGCCGAAACATAAACCTATATCCCTCTCCTTCATATCTTCTTCTTCTTCTTCTTCTTCTATTCTTTCTTTTCTTTGCTCGAAGACGAGCAACATTCTAATTTTAGTGTGGTAAAAGCATAGCTTTTTTGTTTTTCCATAACCATCTATGGCACCTAAGGCCGGAGAAACCTCTAGAAAGAGAAAAGGGAAGACAAAAGCTTCCACCTCCGAGTCATGGGAGATGGAGAGATTCATCTCAAAGGTCCATCAAGACCACTTCTATGAAGTTGTGGCCAAGAAGAAGGTGATCCCTGAGGTCCCTTTCATGCTCAAGAAAAATGAGTTTCCGGAGATCCGACATGAGATCCAAAGAAGAGGTTGGGAAGTTCTGACCAACCCCATTCAACAAGTCAGAATCTTAATGGTTCAAGAGTTCTATGCCAATGTATGGATTACTAGGAACCATGATTAAAGTATGAACCCGAATCCAAAGAATTACCTTACAATGGTTCGGGAGAAATGCTTAGATGTCAGTCCAGAAAATGTGAGGTTGGCATTCAACTTGCCTATGATGCAAGAAGATGCACGCCCCTACACTAGAAGGGTCAACTTTGATCAAAGGTTGGACTAAGTCCTTATGGACATATGTGTGGAAGGAGCTCAATGGAAAAGAGACTCAAAAGGCAAGCCGGTTCAATTAAGAAGACTGGACCTTAAGCCTGTGGCTAGAGGATGGTTGGAGTTC
>NC_029774.3:79294468-79297193 GCF_000817695.3 Arachis duranensis | reverse complement strand
GACACCTCTAACTGGGGACTTTAGCAAAGCTGAGTCACAATCTGAAAGGGTTCACCCAGTCATGTGTCTGTGACATTTATGTATCTGGTGGTAATACTGGAAAATAAAGTGCTTAGGGCTATGGCCAAGACTCATAAAAGTAGTTGTGTTCAGGTATCAACATACTTAACTAGGAGAATCAATAACACTATCTAAACTCTGAGTTCCTATAGATGCCAATCATTCTAAACTTCAAGGGATAAAGTGAGATGCCAAAACTGTTCAGAAGCAAAAAGCTACAAGTCCCGCTCATCTAGTTAGAACTAATATTCATTGATATTTTGAGATTTATAGCATATTCTCTTCTTTTTATCCTATTTGATTTTCAGTTGCTTGGGGACAAGCAACAATTTAAGTTTGGTGTTGTGATGAGCGGATAATTTATACGCTTTTTGGCATTGTTCTTAGGTAGATTTTAGTAGGATCTAACTACTTTTAGGGATTTTTTATTAGTTTTTATGCAAAATTCACATTTCTGGACTTTACTATGAGTTTGTATGTTTTTTTGTGATTTCAGGTATTTTTTGGCTGAAATTGAGAGACCTGAGCAAAAATCTTATTCAGGCTGACAAAGAACTACTGATGTTGTTGGATTCTGACCTCCCTGCACTCGAAATAGATTTTCTGGAGCTGCAAAACTCCAAATGGCACGCTCTGAACGGCATTGGAAAGTAGACATCCAGGGCTTTCCCACAATATATAATAGTCTACACTTCATTCGAGTTTAGATGACCGAAACTGGTGTTCAACGCCAGTTCCATGCTGCATTCTGGAGTAAAACGCCAGAAACACGTCACAAACCAGAGTTAAATGCCAAACAGACGTTACAACTTGGCGTTTAACTCCAAAAGAAGCCTCTGCACGTGTAAAGCTCAAGCTCAGCTCAAGCACACACCAAAGTGGGCCCCGAAAGTGGATTTCTGCATTTAGACTTATTTCTGTAAACCCTAGTGGCTAGTTTAGTATAAATAGAACTTTTTACTATTGTACTAGTGTTAGTCTTTTGACCACGTCTAGTCCTTCTCCCTATTTTCAAATTCATATCACATTTTGGGGGCTGGCCATTCAGCCATGCCTGGACTACCATCACTTATGTATTTTCAACGGTGGAGTTTTTACACACCATAGATCAAGGGTGTGGAGCTCTGCTGTACCTCAAGTTTTACTGCAATTACTACTATTTTCTATTCAATTCGGCTTATTCTTGTTCTAAGATATTCATTGCACTTCAACATGATAAATGTGATGATCCGTGACACTTATCATCATTCTCACCTATGAACGCGTGACTGACAACCACTTCCGTTCTACCCTAGAACGAGCGAGTATCTCTTGGATTCCTTAATCAGAATCTTCGTGGTATAAGCTAGAACCCATTGGCGGCCGTTCTTGAGAATCTGGAAAGTCTAAACCTTGTCTGTGGTATTCTGAGTAGGATTCAAGGATTGAATGACTGTGACGAGCTTCAAACTCGCGATTTTTGGGTGTAGTGACATACGCAAAAGAATCAATGGATTCTATTCCGACATGATCGAGAACCGACAAATGATTAGCCGTGCTGTGACAGAGCATTTGGACCATTTTCACTGCGAGGATGGGATGTAGCCATTGACAACAGTGATGCCCTACATACAGCTTTCCATGGAAAGGAGTATGAAAGATTGAAGGAAGGCAGTAGGAGAGCAGAGATTCAACAGGGACAAAGCATCTCGATACACTTATCTGAAATTTCCACCAATGATTTACATAAGTAACTCTATTTTATTTTATGCTTTATTTATTATTATTTTTGAAAACTCCATAACCATTTATTATCCGCCTAACTGAGATTTACAAGATGACCATAGCTTGCTTCATACCAACAATCTCCGTGGGATCGACTCTTACTCACGTAAGGTTTATTACTTGGACGACCCAGTGCACTTGCTGGTTAGTTGTGCGAAGTTGTGAAGAATGTGAGTGAACCATAGTAGTGTGCACCAAGTTTTTGGAGTCATTACTAAGAATTGTTCGAGTTATAAAAAGTGTAAATCACAATTTTGCCTATCAAGTTTTTGGCACAGTTGCCGGGGATTGTTCCAGTTTGGACAACTGACGGTTCATGTTGTTGCTCAGATTAGGTAATTTTCTTTTCAAAAAGTTTTCAAAATTTTTTTTAAAAACTTTTTCTTTGTTTTCGTTTTTTCCAAAAAAATTATTTTTGAAAAAAAAAGCAAAAACCAAAAAAAAAATTTAATAAAATCATAAAAATCAAAAAATTATTTTGTGTTTCTTGTTTGAGTCTAGCATCAATTTTTAAGTTTGGTGTCAATTGCATGTTTTAAAAATCTTTGCATTTTTTGAAAATTCATGCATGTGTTCTTCCTGATCTTCAAGTTGTTCTTGGTAAGTCTTCTTGTTTGATCTTCATATTTTCTTATTTTGTGTCTTTTGTTGTTTTTCATATTCATTTTTGCATTCATAGTGTCTAAGCATAAAAAATTTCTAAGGTTGGTGTCTTGCATGTTTTCCTTTTCTTGAAAATTTTTCGAAAATAAGTCTTCATGTTCATCTTGATCTTCAAAGTGTTCTTGGTGTTCATCTTGACATTCATAGTGTTCTTGCATGCATCATTGGTTTTGATCCAAAATTTTCATGTTATGAGTCATTTTTGTGTTTTTCTCTCTCATCATTAAAAATTCAAAAA
>NC_029774.3:79290649-79293492 GCF_000817695.3 Arachis duranensis | reverse complement strand
TTCTATTCCGACATGATCGAGAACCGACAAATGATTAGCCGTGCTGTGACAGAGCATTTGGACCATTTTCACTGCGAGGATGGGATGTAGCCATTGACAACAGTGATGCCCTACATACAGCTTTCCATGGAAAGGAGTATGAAAGATTGAAGGAAGGCAGTAGGAGAGCAGAGATTCAACAGGGACAAAGCATCTCGATACACTTATCTGAAATTTCCACCAATGATTTACATAAGTAACTCTATTTTATTTTATGCTTTATTTATTATTATTTTTGAAAACTCCATAACCATTTATTATCCGCCTAACTGAGATTTACAAGATGACCATAGCTTGCTTCATACCAACAATCTCCGTGGGATCGACTCTTACTCACGTAAGGTTTATTACTTGGACGACCCAGTGCACTTGCTGGTTAGTTGTGCGAAGTTGTGAAGAATGTGAGTGAATCATAGTAGTGTGCACCAAGTTTTTGGAGTCATTACTAAGAATTGTTCGAGTTATAAAAAGTGTAAATCACAATTTTGCCTATCAAGTTTTTGGCATAGTTGCCGGGGATTGTTCGAGTTTGGACAACTGACGGTTCATGTTGTTGCTCAGATTAGGTAATTTTCTTTTCAAAAAGTTTTCAAAATTTTTTTTAAAAACTTTTTCTTTGTTTTCGTTTTTTCCAAAAAAATTATTTTTGAAAAAAAAAGCAAAAACCAAAAAAAAAATTTAATAAAATCATAAAAATCAAAAAATTATTTTGTGTTTCTTGTTTGAGTCTAGCATCAATTTTTAAGTTTGGTGTCAATTGCATGTTTTAAAAATCTTTGCATTTTTTGAAAATTCATGCATGTGTTCTTCCTGATCTTCAAGTTGTTCTTGGTAAGTCTTCTTGTTTGATCTTCATATTTTCTTGTTTTGTGTCTTTTGTTGTTTTTAATATGCATTTTTGCATTCATAAGCATTAAAGATTTCTAAGTTTGGTATCTTGCATGTTTTTCTTTTCTTGAAAATTTTCAAAAATAAGTCTTGATGTTCATCTTGATATTCAAAGTGTTCTTGGTGTTCATCTTGACATTCATAGTGTTCTTGCATGCATCATGTGTTTTGATTCATAATTTTCATGTTATGAGTCATTTTTGTGTTTTTCTCTCTCATCATTAAAAATTCAAAAATAAAAAATATCTTTTCCTTATTTCTCTCATAAAATTCAAAAATTTGAGTTGACTTAGTCAAAAATTTTTAAAACTTAGCTATTTCTTATAAGTCAAGTCAAATTTTCAATTTTAAAAATCCTATCTTTTCAAAATCTTTTTCAAAAATAAAATCTTTTTCATTTTTTTATTATTTTCAAAAATTTTTAAAATTTATTTTCAAAATCTTTTTCTTATCTTTATTTAAAAATTTCAAAAACTTTACTAACAATTAATGTGATTGATTCAAAAATTTGAAGTTTGTTACTTTCTTGTTAAGAAAGGTTCAATCTTTAAATTCTAGAATCATATCTTTTAGTTTCTTGTTAGTCAAGTACTCAATTTTAATTTTAAAAATCAAATCTTTTTAATTTCTTTTTCAAATCTTTTTCAAAATATCTTTTCAATCATATCTTTTTAATCATATCTTTTTTAAATTATATCTTTTTCAAAATTAATTTCAAAATCTTTTCTAACTTCTTATCTTTTCAAAATTGATTTTCAAATATTTTTTAACTAACTAATTGACTTTTTATTTGTTTCTTATCTGTTTCAAAACCACCTAACTACTTTCCTCTCTCTAATTTTCAAAAATTACCTCCCTCTTTTTCAAAATTTTCTTAATTAACTAATCGTTTCAAATTTTAATTTTAATTTTAATTATTCTCTTAATTTTCGAAAATCACTAATTTTTCAAAAATAATTTTCGAATTCTCTCTCTCATCTTCTTCTATCAATTTATTCATCTACTAACACCTCTCTTCTACTCAAGAATTCGAACTCACTCTTCCCCCTTGTGTTTGGATTCTCACCTTTTTCTTCTTTTATTCTTTTCTTCTTCTACTAACATAAAGGAATCTCTATACTGTGACATAGAGGATTCCTCTTCTTTTTCTATCCTCTTCTTTTTCATATGAGCAGGAGCAGGGACAAGAACATTATTGTTTAAGCAGATCCAGAACCTGAAAGGACTCTGAAGAAGAAGCTAAGAGAAGCTAAAGCACAACAATCCAGAGAGAATCTTACAGAGAATCTCGAAAAAGAGAGAGACATGGCCGAACCCAATAAAAATAGTGGAGGCGCAAGGAGGATGCTAGGTGATTATACTACACCTACTTCCAAGTTTGATGGAAGAAGCATCTCAATCCCTGCCATTGGAGCAAACAATTTTGAGATGAAACCTCAAGTAGTTGCTCTAATGCAACAGAACTGCAAGTTTCATGGACTTCCATAAGAAGATCCCTATCAGTTTTTAACTGAATTCTTGCAGATCTGTGAGGCTGTTAAGACTAATGGAGTAGATCCTAAAGTCTACAGGCTCATGCTTTTCCCTTTTGCTGTAAGAGACAGAGCTAGAACATGGTTGGACTCACAACCTAAAGATAGCCTGGACTCTTGGGATAAGCTGGTCATGGCCTTCTTGGCTAAGTTCTTTCCTCCTCAAAAGCTGAGCAAGCTTAGAATGGATGGTCAGACCTTCAAACAAAAAGATGGTGAATCCCTTTATGAAGCTTGGGAAAGATACAAGCAGATGACCAAAAGGTGTCCTTCTGACATGATTTCAGAGTGGACCATTTTGGATATATTCTATTATGGTCTATCTGAGTTCTCTAAGATATCACTGGACCATTCTGCAGGTGGATCCATTCACCTAAAGAAAAC
>NC_029774.3:79279547-79290475 GCF_000817695.3 Arachis duranensis | reverse complement strand
TAGCTTAGCAAACATAGTCTCTGATCTATCTAAGGCCACTTTAAGTTTCATGAATAAAACAAGGTCCTCTATTAGAAACTTGGAGGCACAAGTGGGTCAGCATAGTAAGAAAATCACTGAAACTCCTCCTAGTACTCTCCCAAGCAATACTGAAGAGAATCCAAAAAGAGAGTGCAAGGCCATTGACATAGTTAAAATGGCCGAACCTAGAGAGGAAGGGGAGGACGTGAATTCCAATGAGGAAGACCTCATGGGACGTCTCCCAGACAAGAAGGAGTTCCCTACTGAGGACCTAAAGCAATCTGAGGCTCATATAGAGACCATAGAGATTCCATTAAACCTCCTTCTGCCATTCATGAGCTCTAAAAACTATTCTTCCTCTGAAGTGGATGAAGATGTAACTGGAGAGCAAGTTGCTCAATATCTAGGAGCTATCATGAAGCTGAATGCCAAGTTGTTTGGTAATGAGACTTGGGAAGATGCCTCATTGCTCATTAGTGAACTAGATACATGGGTTCAGCAAACTTTACCTCAAAAGAAACAAGATCCTGGTAAATTCTTAATACCCTGTACCACGGGCACCATGACCTTTGAGAAGGCTCTGTGTGACCTGGGGTCAGGTATAAATCTTATGCCACTCTCTGTAATGGAGAAGCTGGGAATCTTTGAGGTACGAGATGCCACTATCTCATTATAGATGGCAGACAAGTCTGTAAGACAAGCTTATAGATTGGTAGAGGATGTGTTAGTGAAGGTTAAAGGCCTTTACATCCCTGCTGATTACATAATCTTAGACACTAAAAAGGAGGAGGATGAATGCATCATTCTTGGAAGACCCTTCCTAGCCACAGTAGGAGCTGTGATTGATGTTGACAGAGGAAAGCTAATCCTTCAATTGAATGGGGACTACCTAGTGTTTAAAGCTCAAGGATCTTCCTCTACAACCATGGAGAGGAAGCATGAAAGCTTCTCTCAATACAGAGTCAAACAGAGCCCCCACAATCAAACTCTAAGTTTGGTGTTGGGAGGCCACACCCAAACTCTAAGTTTGGTGTACCAAACTTTAAGTTTGGTGTTGAGAAACCCCCACATCCAAACTCTAAGTTTAGTGTTGGGAGTTCACAACATTGACCTGATCACTTGTGAAGCTCCATGAGAGCTCATTGTCAAGCTATTGACATTAAAGAAGCGCTTATTGGGAGGCAACCCAATTTTTATTTATTTATATTTTTATTGTTCTTTTATGTTTTATTAGGTTCATGGTCATGTGGAGTCACAAAATAAATACTAAAATTAAAAATAGAATAAAAAATAGCAGAAGAAACAGCACACCCTGGAGGAAGAGCTTAAATGCCAGTAAGGAGCATCTGGCTGGCGTTTAACGCCAGAACAGAGCATGAATCTGGCGTTGAATGCCAGAAACAAGCAGCAGCCTGGCGTTCAAATGCCAGGATTGTACCCTGAGGAAAGCTTGCGTTAAACGCCAGAAACAAGCATGGAACTGGCCTTTAACACCAGAAACATGCTGCAGATTGGTGTTGAACGCCCAAAACAAGCAAGGAACTGGCGTTCAACACCAGAAACAAGCATCAATCTGGTGTTGAATGTCAGGATTGCATGCAGAGGGCATTTTACACGTCTCATTGGTGCAGGGATGATAATCTTTGACACCTCAGGATCTGTGGACCCCACAGGATCATCTCAGGATCTGTGGACCCCACAGGATCCCTACCTACCTCAACTTACCTTCTCTCTTCTTCACACAATCCAATAACACTCTTCCCCAAAAACCTTTCACCAATCACCTCAATCTCTCTTTCCTATCACTTCTTCACCACTCACATCCATCCACTCTTCCCCATAAACCCTACTTACCTTCAAATTCAAAATCCTTTTCCCACCCAGACCCACCCTAATGACCGAACCTACTACCCTCTCCCTCCACTATATAAACCCCTCTATCCTTCTTCATTTTCACACATCACAACCCTCTCTTATCCCCCTTGGCCAAATACACATCCCTTTCCCTCTCCTTCAAATCTTCTTCTTCTTCTATTCTTTCTTTTCTTTGCTCGAGGGCGAGCAAAATTCTAAGTTTGGTGTGGTAAAAGCATAGCTTTTTTGTTTTTCCATAACCATCTATGGCACCTAAGGCCGGAGAAACCTCTAGAAAAAGGAAAGGGAAGACAAAAGCTTCCACATCCGAGTCATGGGAGATGGAGAGATTCATCTCCAAAGCCCATCAAGACCACTTCTATGATGTTGTGGCCAAGAAGAAGGTCAAAAGGCAAGCCGGTTCAATTAAGAAGACTGGACCTTAAGCCTGTGGCTAGAGGATGGTTGGAGTTCATCCAACACTCCATCATCCCCACTAGCAACCGATCCGAAGTTACTGTGGATTGGGCCATCATGATCTATAGCATCATGATTGGAGAGGGAGTAGAAGTTCATGAAGTCATCTCTCTAGAAGACTTGAGTTATAACATGGACCAATTAAGGGTGGAGCACCAAGAGCACTCCATCATTCCCAATGAGATTAGAGAATATCAAAAAACTATGAGGGAAGAGCAACAAAGGCAACGAAGAGACATAGAGGAGCTCAAGGACATCATTGGTCCTTCAAGAAGAAGATGCCACCATCACTAAGGTGGACTCATTCCTTGTTCTTATTTCTCTGTTTTTCAATTTTTATGCTATATGTTTGTCTATGTTTGTGTCTTTCCTACATGATCATTAGTATTTAGTAACTATGTCTTAAGGCTATGAATAATTCTATGAATCCTTTACCTCTCTTAAATGAAAAATGTTTCTAATACAAAAGAACAAGAAGTACATGAGTTTTGAAATGCCTTGAATTTAGTTTAATTATATTGATGTGGTGACAATACTTTTTGTTTTCTGAATGAATGCTTGAACAGTGCATTTTTTTATCTTGTTGTTTATGAATGTTAAAATTATTGACTCTTGAAAGAATGATGAACAAGAGAAATGTTATTGATAATCTGAAAAATCATGAAATTGATTCTTGAAGCAAGAAAAAGCAGTGAAAAAGCAAAAGCTTGCGGAAAAAAAGTGGCAAAAAAAAGAAAAAAAAAGAAGAAAAAGAAAAAGCAAGTAGAAAAATCCAATAGCCCTTAAAACCAAAAGGCAAGGGTAAAAAGGATCCAAGGCTTTGAGCATCAATGGATAGGAGGGCCCAAGGAAATAAATCCAGGCCTAAGCGGCTAATCAAGCTGTCCCTAACCATGTGCTTGTGGCATGCAGGTCCAAGTGAAAAGCTTGAGACTGAGTGGTTAAAGTCGTGATCCAAAGCAAAAAGAGTGTGTTTAAGAGCTCTAGACACCTCTAACTGGGGACTTTAGCAAAGCTGAGTCACAATCTGAAAGGGTTCACCCAGTCATGTGTCTGTGACATTTATGTATCTGGTGGTAATACTGGAAAATAAAGTGCTTAGGGCTATGGCCAAGACTCATAAAAGTAGTTGTGTTCAGGTATCAACATACTTAACTAGGAGAATCAATAACACTATCTAAACTCTGAGTTCCTATAGATGCCAATCATTCTAAACTTCAAGGGATAAAGTGAGATGCCAAAACTGTTCAGAAGCAAAAAGCTACAAGTCCCGCTCATCTAGTTAGAACTAATATTCATTGATATTTTGAGATTTATAGCATATTCTCTTCTTTTTATCCTATTTGATTTTCAGTTGCTTGGGGACAAGCAACAATTTAAGTTTGGTGTTGTGATGAGCGGATAATTTATACGCTTTTTGGCATTGTTCTTAGGTAGATTTTAGTAAGATCTAACTACTTTTAGGGATTTTTTTATTAGTTTTTATGCAAAATTCACATTTCTGGACTTTACTATGAGTTTGTATGTTTTTTTGTGATTTCAGGTATTTTTTAGCTGAAATTGAGAGACCTGAGCAAAAATCTTATTCAGGCTGACAAAGAACTACTGATGTTGTTGGATTCTGACCTCCCTGCACTCGAAATAGATTTTCTGGAGCTACAAAACTCCAAATGGCACGCTTTGAACGGCATTGGAAAGTAGACATCCAGGGCTTTCCCACAATATATAATAGTCCACACTTCATTCGAGTTTAGATGATGCAAACTGGTGTTCAACGCCAGTTCCATGCTGCATTCTGGAGTAAAACGCCAGAAACACGTCACAAACCAGAGTTAAATGCCAAACAGACGTTACAACTTGGCGTTTAACTCCAAAAGAAGACTCTGCACGTGTAAAGCTCAAGCTCAGCTTAAGCACACACCAAAGTGGGCCCCGAAAGTGGATTTCTGCATTTAGACTTATTTCTGTAAACCCTAGTGGCTAGTTTAGTATAAATAGAACTTTTTACTATTGTACTAGTGTCAGTCTTTTGACCACGTCTAGTCCTTCTCCCTATTTTCAAATTCATATCACATTTTGGGGGCTGGCCATTCGGCCATGCCTGGACTACCATCACTTATGTATTTTCAACGGTGGAGTTTCTACACACCATAGATCAAGGGTGTAGAGCTCTGCTGTACCTCAAGTTTTACTGCAATTACTACTATTTTCTATTCAATTCGGCTTATTCTTGCTCTAAGATATTCATTGCACTTCAACATGATAAATGTGATGATCCGTGACACTTATCATCATTCTCACCTATGAACGCGTGACTGACAACCACTTCCGTTCTACCTTAGAACGAGCGAGTATCTATTGGATTCCTTAATCAGAATCTTCGTGGTATAAGCTAGAACCCTTTGGCAGCAATTCTTGAGAATCTGAAAAGTCTAAACCTTGTTTGTGGTATTTCGAGTATGATTCAAGGATTGAATGACTGTGATGAGCTTCAAACTCGCAATTATTGGGCGTAGTGACATACGCAAAAGAATCAATGCATTCTATTCCGACATGATCGAGAGCCGACAGATGATTAGCCGTACTGTGACAGAGCATTTGGACCATTTTTACTGAGAGGATGGGATGTAGCCATTAACAACGGTGATGCGCTACATACAGCTTTCCATGGAAAGGAGTATGAAGGATTGAAGGAAGGCAGTAGGAGAGCAGAGATTCAACAGGGACAAAGCATCTCTATACACTTATCTGAAATTCCCACCAATGATTTACATAAGTAACTCTATCTTTATTTTATGCTTTATTTATTATTATTTTCGAAAACTCCATAACCATTTATTATTCGCCTAACTGAGATTTACAAGATGACCATAGCTTGCTTCATACCAACAATCTCCGTGGGATCGACCCTTACTTACGTAAAGTTTATTACTTGGATGACCCAGTACACTTGTTGGTTAGTTGTGCGAAGTTGTGAAGAATGTGAGTGAACCATAGTAGTGTGCACCATGTTTTTGGAGCCATTACTAAGAATTGTTCGAGTTATAAAAAGTGTAAATCACAATTTTGCCTATCAGGACTCAAAGAGGAATGATGATATTGATGAATGTTGAGAGTGTGCGGGGCATATATCTCCGTGTAGCAGATTTTTCTACTGCATGACTAGTTGTTGTTGAGAGTGTGCGGGGCCTATATCCCCGACGTAGCAAATTTTTTTGCTGCATGACTAAGTGTTATTGATAGTGTGCGGAGCCTATATCTCCGGCGTGGCAGATTTCTCTGGTGCATGATTTGTTGTGGTTATTTCCTTCTCTGCTGTAGGAAGTGTGCGGGGCCTATATCCCAGGCATAGTAGACTCCCTACTACATGAGTATGCAGGTCACTATATCTCTGGCATAGTAGATTCGATGCTGCATGAGTGTGCAGGGCACTATATCCCTGGCGTGGCAGAAAAGGCTACATCCGGGAGGATGTGTCGGGTTGACATTTACAGACCGACAAGTGATATCACGAGCCAATAGGATAGGCATTCATCATATGCATCTCTTATGTGCTTGCATGCTTTGACTACTTGAGTTTGCCTAATTGTATAAAGTGTCTACTTGCTTCTTGAATTACTTGCTATATATGTGTAAACTACCTGTGTTTTCCTTGCTTGCATTATTTGTGTTTGTCTGGTGCTAAGGAGGTTAGGTAGGCGATGGTGATGGGATCGCACGGAGGTTAGGTTGGCGAAGACTGTGGGATACTGATGAGCGGATAATTTATACGTTTTTTGGCATTGTTTTTAGTATGTTTTTAGTATATTTTGGTTAGTTTTTAGTATGTTTTTATTAGTTTTTATTTAAAATTCACTTTTCTGGGCTTTACTATGAGTTTGTGTGTTTTTCTGTGATTTCAGGTAATTTCTTGCTGAAATTGAGAGACTTGAGCAAAAATCTGATTCAGAGACTGAAAAAGGACTGCAGATGCTGTTGGAATCTGACCTCCCTGCACTCGAAGTGGGTTTTCTAGAGCTACAGAAGCCCAATTGGAGCACTCTCGATTGCGTTGGAAATTAGACATTCTGGGCTTTCTAGCAATGTATAATAGTCCATACTTTGCCCGAGATTTGATGGCCCAAACCGGCGTTGCAAATCAGCTTCAGAATTCCCGACGTTTAACGTCGGAACTGGCACAAAAATTGGAGTTAACCGCCCAAACTGGCACAAAAGCTGGCGTTTAACTCCAGGAAAAGTCTCTACACATGAAAGCTTTAATGCTCAGCCCAAGCACACACCAAGTGGACCCCGGAAGTGGATTTTTACGTCATTTACTCATTTCTGTATACCCTAGGTTACTAGTTCACTATTAATAGGGCCTTTTGACATTGTATCTTTACCTCATGACACATTACACGTTTCTTATTGTATCTTCTACGGCATGAGTCTCTAAACCCCATGGTTGGGGGTGAGGAGCTCTGCTGTGTCTTGATGGATTAATGCAATTACTACTGTTTTTCATTCAATCACGCTTGCTTCTATTCTAAGATATCACTTGTTCCTCAACTTGATGAATGTGATGATCTGTGACACTCATCATCATTCTCACCTATGAATGTATGCCTGACAACCACCTCCGTTCTACTCTAGATTGAGTGAATATCTCTTGGATTCCTTAATCAGAATTTTCGTGGTATAAGCTAGAATTGATGGCGGCATTCAAGAGAATCCGGAAGGTCTAAACCTTGTCTGTGGTATTCTGAGTAGGATTCAAGGATTGAATGACTGTGACAAGCTTCAAACTCCTGAGGGTTGGGCGTTAGTGACAGACGCAAAAGAATCACTGGATTCTATTCCAACCTGATTGAGAACCGACAGATGATTAGCCGTGCTGTGACAGAGCGCGTTGAACATTTTCACTGAGAGGATGGGAGGTAGCCATTAACAACAGTGAAACCCTACATACAGCTTGCCATGGAAGGAGCCTTGCGTGCATGAAGAAGAAGGCAGTAGGAAAGCAGTGATTCAGAAGATAGAGCATCTCCAAAAACTCAACCTGTTCTCCATTACTGCAAAACAAGTATCTATTTCATGTTCTTTTACTTTTCACAATTAAACCTGAGAATTATTGATATCCTGACTAAGAGTTACAAGATAACCATAGCTTGCTTCAAGCCGACAATCTCTGTGGGATCGACCCTTACTCACGTAAGGTATTACTTGGACGACCCAGTGCACTTGCTGGTTAGTTGTGTGGGATTGCAAAAGTGTGTGCACCAAGTTTTTGGCGCCGTTGCCGGGGATTGTTCAAGTTTGTACAACTGACGGTGTATTTTGTTGCTTAGATTAGGACTGTTTTATTTTTGTTGGTTTAGAGTCTTTTATTTGAGTTTAGTTTCATATTTTAAGTTTGGTGTCAATTGCATGTTTTTGTTTTCTTTTAATTTTTCGAATTTGCATGTTTTTAGTCCTTTCTTGATCTTTAAAAGTTCTAAGTTTGGTGTTTTCTTTGTGTTCTCCTTTAAAATTTTCGAGAATTTGTGTTTGATTTCCTAAAAAATTTTAAGTTTGGTGTCATTTTGTTGTCTTTCTCTTTCCTAATTTCAAAAATCAAATCTGTTTCAAAATAAATTTTAATCATATCTTTTCTATTGCTAATTCCAAAATCTTTTTTTAACTAATTAATTGATTTAGTTTTCAATTTGCTTTGATTTTATTTTCTTTTAGTTTTCGAAATTTTACTTTATTTTTTAATTGCTAATTCCAAAATCTTTTTAATCAATTAATTAATTTAGTTTTCAAATTGCTTTGATTTTATTCTCTTTTGGTTTTCAAATTTTTATTTTATTTTTCATTCATTTTAGTTTATTATTTTCGGTTACTTTAAAAAAAATAAAAAAATAAAAAAATATTCTATACTTTACTTGTGAATCCATATCATTTCCCTTTCTCCATCATGGACCTAAGGGAAATTGAGCAGTCCAGAAGGACTCTGGGGTCATATGCTAACCCCATTACAGCTGCATATGGGAGTAGCATCTGTATACCTCCCATTAAAGCAAGCAGTTTTGAGCTAAATCCTCAACTCATTGTCATGGTGCAGCAAAACTGCCAGTATTCCGGTCTTCCACAGGAAGAACCTACTAAGTTTCTGGCACAGTTTTTACAAATTGCTGACACAGTACGAGATAAAAAGGTGGATCAGGATGTCTACAGATTATTACTGTTTCCATTTGCTGTAAAAGATCAGGCTAAGAGGTGGTTGAATAACCAACCCACAACAAGCATAAAAACATGGAGACAATTATCAGACAAATTCCTGAATCAATTTTACCCTCCAAAAAGGATGACACAGCTAAGGCTGGACATCCAAGGCTTTAAACAAGAGGACAATAAATCCCTTTATAATTCCTGGGAGAGGTACAGAGGTATGCTAAGAAAATGCCCCTCTGAAATGTTTTCAGAGTGGGTACAGTTAGACATCTTCTATTATGGGCTCACAGAAAAAGCTCAGATGTCTTTAGACCACTCAGCTGGTGGATCTATACACATGCGGAAGGCGATTGAAGAGGCTCAAGAGCTCATAGATACAGTTGCTAGAAATCAACATTTATACTCAAGCAATGAGTCCTCTATAAAAGAAGAAGCTATGGCAGTAACTACTGATCCTAACCCTCAAGAACAGATGGTTGAGCTTAATCAGCAATTACTCATGATGACAAAATAGTTAGCAGAATTTAAAGAGATGCTCCAAGAAACTAAAATTGTTAACAAGAATATGGAAGCACAATTAAATCAGACAAGACAGTAACTATCTAAACAGATAACAGAAGAATGCCAAGCTGTTAAATTAAGGAGTGGGAAAACATTGAATGTATCAACTCAAAGCAGCAGAAAGCTAAGAAAGGAACGACTGACAGAGTATAACCAAACCACTGTCTAAAATCCCTCTGAGGACAGTAAGAGCCCAGAGAGGAATACTTATGGCGTTCACACGCCAGAAAGGGGGAAAAGTTGGCGTTAAATGCCCATTCCCTGCCCAGTTCTGGCATTCAAACGCCAGAAAGGGTGGAAAAGTTGGCGTTAAACGCCCATTCCTCACCCAATCCTGGCGTTCAAACGCCAATGAGGAATCAGACACCTGAGAGTACTGATAGTAACCCTTCTAAGAAGGCTTCTCCAACCACTTCTGTAGGAAATAAACCTGCAACAACTAAGGCTGAAGAGTATAAAGCCAAGATGCCTTATCCTTAGAAACTCCACCAAGCGGAACAGGATAAGCAATTTGCCCGCTTTGCAGACTATCTCAGGACTCTTGAAATAAAGATTCCGTTTGCAGAAGCACTTGAGCAAATACCTTCTTATGCTAAGTTCATGAAAGAGATCTTAAGTCATGAGAAGGATTGGAGAGAAACTGAAAAAGTGTTTCTCACTGAAGAATGCAGTACAGTCATTCTGAAGAGCTTACCAGAGAAGCTTCAAGATCCAGGAAGCTTTATGATACCATGCACATTAGAATGTGCTTATACCAAGACAGCCCTATGTGACCTTGGAGCAAGTATCAATCTAATACCTGCATCCACTATCAGAAAGCTTGGGTTGACTGAAGAAGTCAAACCAACCCGGATATGCCTCCAACTTGCTGATGGCTCCATTAAATACCCATCAGGCATAATTGAGGACATGATTGTCAAGGTTGGGCCATTCGCCTTTCCAACTGACTTTGTAGTGCTGGAAATGGAGGAGCACAAGAGTGCAATTCTCATCCTAGGAAGACCCTTCCTAGCAACTGGACGAACTCTCATTGATGTACAAAAAGGGGAAGTGACCCTGAGAGTCAATGAGGATGAGTTCAAGTTGAATGCTGTCAAAGCTATGCAACATCCAGACAAATCAAATGACTGCATGAGCATTGATATTATTGACTCTTTAGTGGAAGAGATCAATATGACTGAGAGTCTCGAATCAGAGCTAGAGGATATCTTTAAAGATGTTCAGCCTGACCTGGAGGAACCAGAGGAAATAAAAGAACCTCTGAAAATTCCTCAGGAAGAGGATAAGCCTCCTAAACTTGAGCTCAAGCCACTACCACCATCCCTGAAGTATGCATTTCTGGGAGAAGGTGACACTTTTCTAGTGATTACAAGCTCTGCTTTAAACTCACAGGAAGAGGAAGCACTAATTCAAGTGTTAAGGACGCATAAGACAACTCTTGGGTGGTCCATAAGTGATCTTAAGGGCATTAGCCCAGCAAGATGCATGCACAAGATCCTATTGGAAGATAATGCCAAGCCAGTGGTTTAACCACAGAGGCGACTAAATCCAGCCATGAAGGAGGTGGTGCAAAAAGAGGTCACTAAGTTACTAGAGGCTGGGATTATTTATCCTATTTCTGATAGCCCCTGGGTGAGCCCTGTCCAAGTTGTACCCAAGAAGGGAGGCATGACAGTGGTTCATAATGAAAAAAATGAACTGGTTCCCACAAGAACAGTTACAGGGTGGCGTATGTGTATTGACTACAGAAGGCTCAATACAACCACCAGAAAGGATCATTTTCCTTTACCATTCATAGACTAAATGCTAGAAAGACTAGC
>NC_029774.3:79276866-79279089 GCF_000817695.3 Arachis duranensis | reverse complement strand
GACAGAGGCATAACAAGCTTCTGCACGTCATTTATTATGCTAGCCGTGTTCTAAATTATGCACAGAAGAATTACACAACCACAGAAAAAGAGTTACTTGCAGTGGTTTATACCATTGACAAGTTTAGATCCTATTTAGTAGGGTCAAAAGTGATTGTGTACACTGACCATGCTGCTCTTAAATACTTACTCACAAAGCAGGATTCAAAACCCAGGCTCATAAGGTGGGTATTGCTTCTGCAAGAGTTTGATATAGAAATAAGAGACAGAAAAGGGACAGAGAACCAGGTAGCTGATCATCTGTCCCGAATTGAACTAGTAGTTGGGGCATCCCTCCCTTCTACTGAGATCTCTGAAACCTTTCCAGATGAGCAACTCTTTGCCATCCAGGAAGAACCATGGTTTGCAGATATTGCAAATTATAAAGCTGTGAGGTTCATACCACAGGAGTACAGCAGGGTGCAAAGAAAAAAATTAATTTCAGATGCCAAGTACTACCTATGGGATGAGCCATATCTCTTTAAGAGATGTGCAGACGGAATAATCCGCAGATGTGTACCTAGAGAGGAAGCACAAAGGATCCTGTGGCATTGCCATAGATTGCAGTATGGGGGACATTTCGGAGGTGAGCAAACAGCCACTAAGGTCCTCCAATGCGGATTCTACTGGCCTACTATCTATAGGGATTCCCGGGAATTTGTGCATAACTGTGACAGTTGCCAAAGAGCTGGTAACTTGCCTCATGGTTATGCCATGCCTCAACAAGGGATCCTAGAGATTGAGTTGTTTGATGTATGAGGAATTGACTTCATGGGTCCCTTTCCACCATCATACTCAAACACTTATATTCTAGTGGCAGTAGACTATGTGTCTAAATGGGTAGAAGCAATTGCCACACCCAATAATGATACCAAGACCGTACTAAAATTCCTACAGAAACATATCTTCAGCAGGTTTGGTGTTCCCAGAGTACTAATCAGTGATGGGGGCACTCATTTCGGCAATAAACAGTTGTATTCTGCTATGGTCCAATATGGAATTAGCCACAAAGTAACAACTCTGTATCACCCACAGACAAATAGGCAAGCTGAAGTCTCTAATAGAGAGCTAAAAAGAATCCTGGAACGGACTGTTATTGCCCATAGAAAGGATTGGGCAAAGAGCTTGGATGATGCTCTGTGGGCATACAGAACAGCCTTCAAGACTCCTATAGGAACCTCTCCATACCAACTAGTGTATGGGAAGGATTGTCATCTGCCCATGGAACTGGAACATAAAGCCTACTGGGCAACCAGATTCCTAAACTGGAACTGGAACATAAAGCCTACTGGGCAACCAGATTCCTAAACATGGATGCTAAGTTAGCTGGTGAAAAAAGATTGCTCCAGCTAAATGAGCTAGAGGAGTTCAGACTCAGTGCCTTTGAAAATGCAAAAATTTATAAGGAAAAGGCAAAGAAGTGGCATGACAAGAAGTTGTCATCCAGAGTCTTTGAGCTAGGACAAAAAGTTCTACTCTTCAACTCTAGGCTCAGACTATTCCTAGGAAAACTTAAATCCCGGTGGAGGGGTCCGTATGTGATTACAGGGGTCTCACCATATGGATATGTTGAGCTTTAGGATATTGATTCTGACAAAAAGTTCATTGTTAATGGACAGAGAATCAAACATTATTTTGAAAGCAATTTTGATCAGAAATGCTCAAAACTGAGGCTTGAATGAGTCTCAGTAAAGGTCCAGCTAAAGACAATAAAGAAGCGCTTGCTGGGAGGCAACCCAGTCATTAGCAGGTTAATTGTTCTTTAAAAGTTTGATATACATATTCTCAAAGGGCGATCATCAAAATTGAAGGAATTCACAGAGTTACAGAAGGATTCAGTGTAAAAAGCAGAGAAAAGGAGCTTGCTGGCGAAAAAACGCCAGTAAGGGGTACTCTGGGCGTTAAACGCCAGAATGGATACCATTCTGGGCGTTTAACACCGGAAAGGCAGGGGGAGGAGATTTTGTTTTCCACTTCAAATTTTTTCAAACTTTCTTGTTTTGATCCATAATTTTCTGAATATACATATTACAAACTTTCATCATTCATCCTCAAATTTCGAAAATTAAACAATTTTCTAAATCATTCTTCAAATCTCTTTCAAATTCTTTCCAAATCTTCTCCAAAAACTCAATCATCTCTCAAATTCTTTCCATATCTTCTCAAATCTCTTTCAAAATTTTCG
>NC_029774.3:79247370-79276730 GCF_000817695.3 Arachis duranensis | reverse complement strand
CCTCTAAGTTTGGTGTGCTTTTTCGTGATCACTAAGCCAAGATTTATCAAGATCATGGCTCCTAAGGGAAAACAAACCAATTCAAGAGGCAAGAAAGAGAATGCTCCAAAGAATCTTTAGAGTCAAGAGAAGTTCTTAACCAAAGAACATGCAGACCATTACCACAAAATAATGGGTCTAAGGTTAGTGATCCCGAAAGTCAGATTCGATCTGAAAGAAGATGAATATTCAGAGATCCAAGAGCAGATTCGAAACAGAGAATGGAAAGTTCTAACCAACCCTGAGACAAAGGTTGGAAGAAACATGGTTCAGAAATTCTACTCAAATCTGTGGCTGACAGATAAGTAGAGAATGACTGGAACTGCTTTTCATACCTACAGAACCATGGTCAGAGGGAGAATTATTTACTTCCATCTAGACAAAATAAGAGAGATCTTCAAATTGCCTCAACTGCAAGATGATCCTGAATCCTTTAATAGGAGAATGGTGAGAGCAGATAAGGGGTTGGATCAAGTTCTAGAGGACATATGCCTCCCTGGAACTAAGTGGACAACCAATTTAAAAGGTGTCCCAAACCAACTCAAGAGGGGAGATCTCAAACCAATTGCAAGAGGTTGGCTAGACTTCATTGGGCGTTCCATATTGCTTGTGAGATCTACACAATTGCAAACAAGAATTCCACTGAAGCCAAACTGGCTTACCCAAGCTTAATCTCTTTGCTATGTAAAGATGCTGGGGTGAGGATGGGAGTAGATGAATTCATCCCAATTGAACATCCAATCACCAAGAAGTCAATGGAAGGACAAATGCAAGATAACTCTATCAAAAGGAGGGCGCAGGAGTTCCTCTCTGAACTTCCTGAAATTGACTACTGGACCCGCCTAGAAGCATCTGTTGCCAAACTACAAGAAGCTATGAAACAAATTAAGGAAGAACAGCAGAATCAAAATTGCATGCTCTGCAAATTGCTGAAAGAACAAGAGAAGCAGGGGCGTGAGCTACAGGAGCTAAAGCGCCAGAAGCTCTCCCTTGAAGGGTCAAATACCCCACAAGTTAAGGGAGCATCCACTTCTCAAAATCAAGGTTGTTGAGTCCTAACTCTGTGATAACTTCT
Source organism: Arachis duranensis (assembly GCF_000817695.3). Classification (NCBI taxonomy): domain Eukaryota; kingdom Viridiplantae; phylum Streptophyta; class Magnoliopsida; order Fabales; family Fabaceae; genus Arachis; species Arachis duranensis. The sequence continues at coordinate 79,275,616 of NC_029774.3, read as the reverse complement.
ATCATTAGGAGTCTATTTTAGAGTCATTTAATTTTTTTTTTGTTTTCTATTACTATTAGTCTTATCTTATATTTATTTTTGAGTCTTGTTCTTAATTCATGATTAATAAAATTCAAGGTTCATGTCTTAAAGCTATGAATGTCTTATGAATCCATCATCTCTCTTAAATGAAAAATGCTTCAATCACAAAAGAACAAGAAGTGCAGGATTTCGAATTCATCTCTGAAACTAGTTGAATTAGTTTGATGTGGTGACAATACTTTTTGTTTTCTGAATGAATGCTTGAACAATGCATATGTCTTTTGAATTTGTTGATTAAAGAATGTAAAACTAGTTGGCTCTTGAAAGAATGATGGAAAAGGAGATATGTTATTGAGGATCTGAAAAATCATCAAATTGATTCTTGAAGCAAGAAAAAGCAGTGTATTCGAAAAAAGAAAAAAAATGATTCAAGGCAAAAGGAGTGTGCTTAAGAACCCTGGACACCTCTAATTGGGGACTCTAGCAAAGCTTAGTCACAATCTACAAAGGTTCACCCAGTTATGTGTCTGTGGCATGTATGTATTCGGTGGTAATACTGGAAGACAGAGTGCTTTGGGCCACAATCAAGACTCATAGAATAACTATGTTCAAGAATCATCACACTTAACTAGGAGAATCAATAACACTATCTAAATTCTGAGTTCCTATAGATGCCAATCATTCTAATCTTCAAAGGATAAAGTGAGATGCCAAAACTATTCAGAAGCAAAAAGCTACTAGTCCCGCTCATCTAATTGGAGTTAAGTTTCATTGATATTTTGGAGTCTATAGTATGTTCTCTTCTTTTTATCCTAATTGATTTTCAGTTGCTTGGGGACAAGCAACAATTTAAGTTTGGTGTTGTGATGAGCGGATAATTTATACGCTTTTTGGCACTGTTTTTAGTATGTTTTTAGTATGTTTTGGTTAGTTTTTAGTACGTTTTTATTAGTTTTTATTTAAAATTCACTTTTCTGGGCTTTACTATGAGTTTGTGTATTTTTCTATGATTTCAGGTAATTTCTGGCTGAAATTGAGGGACCTGAGCAAAAATCTGATTCAGAGGCTGAAAAAGGACTGCAGATGCTGTTGGAATCTGACCTCCCTGCACTCGAAGTGGATTTTCTGGAGCTACAGAAGCCCAATTGGTGCGCTCTTAATTGCATTGAAAAGTTGACATCTTGGGCTTTCCATAAATGTATAATAGTTCATACTTTGCCCGAGATTTGATGGCCCAAACCGGCGTTGCAAATCAGCTTCAGAATTCCCGGCGTTTAACTCCAGGAAAAGTCTCTACACATGAAAGCTTCAATGCTCAGCCCAAGCACACACCAAGTGGACCCCGGAAGTGGATTTTTACGTCATTTACTCATTTCTGTATACCCTAGGTTACTAGTTCACTATTAATAGGACCTTTTGACATTGTATCTTTACCTCATGACACATTACACGTTTCCTATTGTATCTTCTACGGCATGAGTCTCTAAACCCCATGGTTGGGGGTGAGGAGCTCTGCTGTGTCTTGATGGATTAATGCAATTACTACTGTTTTTCATTCAATCACGCTTGCTTCTATTCTAAGATATCACTTGTTCCTCAACTTGATGAATGTGATGATCTATGACACTCATCATCATTCTCACCTATGAACGTGTGCCTCACAACCACCTCCATTCTACCTTCGATTGAGTGTGTATCTTTTGGATTCCTTAATCAGAATCTTCGTGGTATAAGCTAGAACTGATGGCGGCATTCAAGAGAATCCGGAAGGTCTAAACCTTGTCTGTGGTATTCTGAGTAGGATTCAAGGATTGAATGACTGTGATGAGCTTCAAACTCCTGAGGGCTGAGCGTTAGTGACAGACGCAAAAGAATCACTGGATTCTATTCCAACCTGATTGAGAACCGACAGATGATTAGCCGTACTGTGACAGAGCGCGTTGAACATTTTCACTGAGAGGATGTGAGGTAGCCATTGACAACAGTGAAACCCTACATACAGCTTGCCATGGAAGGAACCTTGCGTGCATGAAGAAGAAGGCAGTAGGAAAGCAGAGATTCAGAAGATAGAGCATCTCCAAAACCTCAACATGTTCTCCATTACTGCAAAACAAGTACCTATTTCATGTTCTTTTACTTTTCACAATTAAACCTAAGAATTATTGATATCCTGACTAAGAGTTACAAGATAACCATAGCTTGCTTCAAGCCGACAATCTCCGTGGGATTGACCCTTACTCACGTAAGGTATTACTTGGACGACCCAGTGCACTTGCTGGTTAGTTGTGCGGGATTGCAAAAGTGTGACTGCAATTTCGTGCACCAGATGCAGCGGTGTGATTAGTATTAGTTAGAATTCCCTTAAGTTTAGATAACCCGGTTTATGGTTTAAGTTCTTTAATTATTTATTTTATTCTAAGCATGAATATCGGTATCGGTGTGAAGCTCTAGGATTGCCTTCGACGTCCCAGAGCCTTACGTCTTACATATTGGGCATTATTACCATACTGAGAACCTCCGATTCTCATACAATATGTTGTTGTTGTTTTTCAGACACAGGTTACACATCCACTTCGGTGAGATTGCGGATATAGTGACAGAGCGGAGTATGGTTCCTCCTTGGTTTATTTCTCATTTACTTTGTTAAAGTTACTCTCACATCTCTTTGTATATTTATCTTTATGGCCTTAGAGGCTTATTTGAGAGAATAGTTGTATAAGCGGTTTTTAACTTTGAATGCATCTATACCATGTGTCTTGTACGTTAGCTTCGTGTGAACGTTTCGCGCTTTTGTAATTCTGTTTTTGAGCTTAATCCTTCATGGGACTTCTAGAATATATTATTTCCTTCTATATAAATATGTATAAGCCTTAGAATTATCGTAACCTCTAATTAACCTTTGCTTTACGGCTAGAGATAAGGCTTAGGGTAATTAGGGTGTTACATGTGTGATTTGTTTTGCTAGGTGTGCAGGAAAATAATTTAATCAAAGCTAGCCCAAGAAGCATGAAATATAGCCCAAACCCAATCTGGTCCACATATGCACATTGATCCTCAATAAACAAAAAGCCTCAACACACATTGTCCATAAAAAATGAAAATATAAGGAAAGAAAAAAATGAGCCCAAATCTCTTCCAAGCCCAACTCAGTGTTTACACTCAAACCCGTCTCTCTTCAACCTAATCACTAACAAGACAAGCAAATTAAACTTTATTTGAATCCTTTCTCAATTCCACCGAACATAAACTCTCTCCTCTCTCTCTCTATCTCTCTCTCTCTCTCTCTCTCTATCTCTCTTCCTTTTCTTTCTTTTCACATCAAAGCTCAGAGCCATGAAAGAAGAAAATGGAAAGCTCTGGTGCTAGGGCAAAAAGAAGAACAAAAAGTTGGTTTCCTTTTTCAAGCAAGAAGAAAAGGAATACGAGTACAACAAGAAGGAAGAAATCATCCGAACAGAGGATCACAAAAAGTTGGTTTTCCCATTTGTGTATCAATGAGAAACCATGAAGAAATTTGCTGAGTTTCAAGCACAAATTAAGAAACCTTGAAGAAAGTGAAGTCAATAGTGCCCAGAGGCTCATCAATGATCGAAAATCAAACTTGAGGCCAAAGGGAGAATGCTATGCTCAGATTCAAGATGCATAAAAAAAGGTTGAAAGAGAAGACTAAAGGTAAGGTTGCATGTCACTGCTTCTACCCTCTATCTCCTCTGTGAACACCGCTGTTGCATCTGTGTATTTGGAGAAGAGAACCAACATGTGCTGAAGCAAGGTTTCAAGCCCGTGGAAGCTTTACTCCTCTATAATAGGGGTGAACAGCCAAGGATTGGGGCAAGGAGTGAGCACACAACGTTTGGGTTCCCATAGCTCACTGAGTTGTATATTCTTATCCTTGATGGTTTTCATTTTGTAAATCTTTTTCTCAGTTTAGGTTGTCTGAGTTTTATTGGAAAAAGGAAAATATGGTGAGATTTGTAAGAAAAAGTCAATAAGTGAAAAAGACAGTGAGCTAGACTTGGAGAAAAATCCATAGCTATCTCAGAAATTCTTTGTGCATTTTTCTATTTTGGATTAGCACTTTGCTGTTGATGGCTAGGGTGAGTCCTAGTCAAGTTCAAATTGGGTTAAAATTTGGACTTATCCCAGATAGGATTGGGTAAATCCTAGGGAGAATTGGTGATTGTAATCTATTGAAAGGATAGTGAAATTCCGTCATATGTTAAATGAAGACTGGATGTAGGCTACATTGTACTAGGTAGCTGAACCAGGATACATCGGTGTGTCAATCTGAAATCTTAGCCCTAATTCTGATTCTGCACAATAGGAGACAAAACAAAAGTATCTCCTACTGAGTTAAGAGACAAAGTCAAAATATCTCCTGTACTTCGTTAACTGAAAGCAAGTCTACACTAAAAAGGAAAAGGGGACAAGATTCAACTTTGCTTTCTCTTAGCCACTGATAACCATCAATTGGTATAAGAGCTTGGTTTCAAACAGATCAAGCTTTGCATCTTGGAGGAAAGATCCTGATGGCAAGCAACAATGGTTCCAACGTAGTGGCATACACTTTAACAGAAGGACAATCAAACAACAGACCTCCATTCTTCAATGGAAAAAACTACAACTATTGGAAGGAAAGAATGAAGATCTTTGTTTAATCGATGGACTACAACATATGGAAGATCATCATGAAGGGTCCTCAAGTTCCAACTAAAACCGGAGCAGATGGTGTAGTCATTCCCAAGACTGAAGCCAAATGGAATAATGAAGACAAAATGAAGTTAGAGCTCAATGCCAAAGCTGCCAACATGCTAAACTATGCTACCAGCTTCGAAGAATACCGAAAGGTATCAAGGTACAAAACAACAAAGGAGGTCTGAGATAAGTTCCAAATCACACATGAAGGCACCATCCAAGTGAAACAAACCAGAATAGACATGGTATGTAAAGAATATGAGATGTTCTCTATGAAAGAAGGAGAATCTATTGATGATATGCTTGAAAAATTCTCTATCATCATCAACGGCTTAGATGCTATGGGATTACGCACACTGAACCATTGCTCATGAGGAAAGTTCTAAAAAGTCTCACAAAAGAGTAGAAAATAAGGCTATAGTCATAGTTGAGAGTGGTTACATTAGTCAAATGACTTATGATGAACTGAGAGGAAAATTACTTGCTTTTGAAATCACTCACTTAAAAAATGATACAAAAAAGAAAGGAGTTGCTTTAAAATCATGTACTGAATCATTGGGTTATGAATCCAGTGATGATTCATTGGATGACGAGTATGTGTTTTTTGCCAGAAAACTTAGGAGAATGATGAAAATGAAAGGAAGAAGCAAGAGAAGCAATTTAAGAAGACCAAAGAAGGATCTAAGCAAAATCATATGCCATAACTGTAAAGAAGTAGGACACTACAAGTTTGACTGTCCTAAACTGAAGAAGGAAAACAAAACCCACAAAGACAAGAAGAAGGGGCCGCTTATGGCCGCTTGGGAAGATCTAGAGAATGATCCATATGAAGATGAAGATTCAGAAAATAATCTCAAGCTTGTCTTATGGCTGACCACACCGAAACTGATGAGGTAATTTTCATTGAACCATCTAATGAAGATCTTCATCTCATGATTGATCATCTCACTGAAAAATTAAGAATTTTTCTAAACCAGTGTTATTATCTTAAATCAGTAAATGACATCTTAATAGCTGAAAACACTTTTCTCAAAGAAAAAATAAGAGAAGCCAAAACCACTGTTGATCTTACCAAAGAAAATAAGAGGCTTAAGGCTGAACTTAAAGGTTGTGAGAAATAGCATTCAGTGATTGCATACTTAAACTTTTTTGAAGAAAATGATAGGTTGCATAAAGAGGTTAAAAGTCTAAAATAAAATCTATCCAAATTTGCTCAAAGTTTTGAAAATTTAAATAACCTGTTGGCTAGTCAAAGACCTCTTTATGAATAAGCTAGTTTGAGTTTTTTCAAAAAATCTAAAATTGCTTTTAAAAGTTCACAATTTAAAAATGTGGTTTCCACATCTAATGACACTAGATTTCAAAAACCAAATCTTCTTAAAGAACAGCAACCTGAAAGATTTTGTCGCTTATGCAATCGGGATGGACATTTTCCCATTTAGTGCTTTATAATTAAAAAACAAGTATGTGATAAAGTCTACAAAGTAGTTGGTAACTATAATTGTCTTGGCCAAAGGAGATGGTTTGACATTAAAGGATCCAAAAAGATTTACATACCTAAGGTCACTTAAGAGCTTCATGTAGTTTTGCTTAGCATCCAAGAGGAAGAACAACAAGTGGTACTTAGACATTTGATGCTTGACGTGGCAGAAATTGGCGAGTTAAGAATTTATTAATAGGGATACGTTGCAAGTACAGTCCTTAACCAACCAAAAATTCGCTTATCAATTTAAAAGGGGTTGTCATAATATTGAAAATTAAAATACTGGGAGTATGAATCCCAGGTCGTCTCCCAACGAGTTGCAGAGAGATGTACTATTTCATCAATCAGGTGTTTTCAAAAGTGGTTGAGTTGATAAACAGAAATTTAAATTAGAGAATTTAATTTATTTTAAATAAAATCCTTGACTGGGGGTAGATTAGTTGGAAGCCCTATTCTTGTTGAAATACTCTCAAGATTAATTAATAATTGGAAGTTACTCTACTTAGTTAACCCTTACTAGGTAAAGGAAAGTCAAGCAAGTTGGAAATCGGTTTCAAGTCATAAGTCCTAATCCTCTCCCTTGGGAAGGACTAGAGTTAATGATTAGAGGGTGATTCAACAATAAACCCAATTATAATTTCTCTCTTGAGTAGTTCAGCTCAAGGGTTCCTTTCAATCATCCCCAATCAAGTCATGGAACTACTCACTCATCATAATTATAAAATTCACAGAATTAATGGTGAAAATAAAAGAAGACATGATAAACAATAATGAAAGGATTAATTGAAAATAAAAATAGTCTATATTAATAACTTGTAAAAATAAGCCAAAGTCAACTCTAGAGGGATTAAAAATATGGAAGAATAAATATAAAAAGTAAATAACAAAATAAGATGACTAGTACCGGAGGTAGACTCTTCTCAAAAGCTAAAGCCACAATCTTCCAATGCTAATTATGAATGCTCAAGTGAATGAAAAAACCTAGGGGAGGAGTAAATCCAGATCTAAAACTAAAAATTATGCAAAATGAATTGTGTCTCTCATTTCTGCATGTTTCCTGACTCTAGTTTGTAATTCCGGGCCAAAAATTGGGTTGAAATCCGGCCCAGAAACTCTGCCAGTGACTTTTGAAATTCTGCAGATCGTGCACATCACGCAGACGCGTTATTCACGCGGACGCGTCATTCAGCGTTTTTCTTTTCCATGCGGGCGCGTCATCCATGCCTCCACGTCGCTTCTGCTTTTCCAATCCGCGCGTCCGCGTCACTCATATGGCCGCGTCACTGCGAATTCCTTTCTTCCGTGCGGTCGCGTCGCTGACGCGTACGCGTCACTTCTCGCTGGTCATCTCCTCAATTTCTTGTATTCCTTCCATTTTTGCAAGCTTCCTTCCCAATCTCTCACTCATTCATGCCCTATAAAGCCTGAAACATTTAACACGCAGATCACGGCATCGAATGGAATAAAGAGGGATTAAAATACCTAATGAAAGGTCTCCAGGAAGTAAGTTTTCAATCATGTAATAATTTTAGGAAGGAAATATAAATGCATGCTAATTATATGAATAAGCAGGTAGAGACCATGATAAAACCACACAATTAAACACATTGTAAACCATAAAATAGTGGTTTATCAACCTCCCCACACTTAAACATTGGCATGTCCTCATGCTTAGTTGAAGGAGATAAAATAAATGAGTAGGAACATGTAAAACTCATGCAATTCAATGCAACCTATACATGTGAATGTAACTATATGATTCTTGCCCACTTGATCAAGAATAAATAAGCTCTTCAAAATAATTACAAATCAAGCTCCACTAATTCAATTCTCATACAGTAAGAACAGATAATAATGCAAGAAGGTAGCTCATGAAAGCAGGGAACATAAAATTTTAAGCATTGAACCCTCACTGATGATGTATGTATCTTCTAATCTCTCCAGTGTATAGGGTAATCACTCTATCCTTCTCTAATCATGCTCCCTAAATTTTGTTCTTTTCCTACCCAATCAATAACATTTAATATACCAATGCAACATCATGAGGTCTTTTCAGGGTTGTAATGGGGCCAAGGTAAGGGTATGGATACATATATGGTTAAGTGAGCTTATAAATTGAATCTTTAATTAACTCAAACTCTAACATAACCTATATATTTTGTATAACTATGGAGTTCGTACTTAGCTACCCAGGATTCTCTTTCACATTCCATACTTATGTGTCAACTGTTTATTTTAATTCTACCATACATGCATTGACCTTTGAATTCTTAACTCAACATTGGGGCAATTTTGTCCCCTTATTATATTTTTTTTTTCAAAATCAACATAGCTTATCAATGCATATAGATTTTTTTTATTCTTATAGTTTCACATGAGTAGGTGTCCAAATTCCCATTATATTATTATGACATATCCCCTTATTATCTTTTGTTCCCACAATTTCCCATACTTAATTAGCACACACAATTCTATCTCAAGCTAATCAAAGATTCAAATTGGGGTATATAATTGTTTTTCCGCTTAAGGCTAGTAATGTGGTAGATTATAGAACAAATGGGATTTAAAGGCTCAAAGTGGCTAACAAAGGTAATTGAAATGGTAGGCTTAATTTGGATAAGTGAGCTAAACAATTAATGGCCTCAATCATATGCAGCATATAAATATATTAAACATTAGACATATAAGATGGGACAAAATATAGGTTACAATCATAGAGAGGTAAACACACAAGAATAAAACAAATATGGTTAAATAATGTAACCATGCATAAAGGCTCAATTCTCACAGGTTGTGTGTTCTTTAGCTTTAAAATTCATGATCCAAATACAACTTCAAGCAAATTTAACATAAGAACTCCCTGTGCTGGTGAAAGAAGTAGAGTTCGGAGTGCCTGGATCGTCGTCAGGTCTGTGATTGCCTGTGAGGAGCTCCTTAAGGTAGTTGAAACGGCGTTGGTTACGGCGCTCTTGGAGCTTGGCTTTCTTTTCTTGTGCTTCCAACCACTTCAGTATTTGATGCAGCAGCTGACTAGTAGATGGTGGAGGAGCTACAGCATTCTCTGTGGACTGGCTGGTAGTGGCAAGTTGTGGCCTGAGATATCTCCCGCTAGGGACATACTGATCATCCCGTGGAAGAATGGCTTTGGTGCCTCCAGCTCTGTAGGATACTTCGGCTGCTGAGATAAGATCAGAGACCAAGGCAAGGAAAGGTAGGTTGCCTGCGATCTGCACGTGTTCCATAGCATTCCGGATATGTCTCGGTAAATTAAGAGGCTGGTCTGTAAGGATGCACCATAGTAGAACGGCCATGTCTGCCGTGAAGGAGGACTCATGAGTACTCGGGAAGACGTAATGGGACATAATCTGTGCCCATACGTGAGCCTCTAAGGTAAGTGTGGAAGCCGATATTCCCTTAGGACGGGAACGATGGTATCCGAAGATCTATTTGCTGCCAGGTTGTGCGATAACTCTGAGAACAGCGTCCCAATCAAAGGTGTACGCCTGGCATTTGATGGCGGCTTTCTAAAAAGCGTCCAATCCTTCTGGCGTAGGGGGGAGATATAAGGCTTGCTGAATGGCCTCTTCTGTAATGGGGACTTACTTCTGGCGTAAATAAACTGACTACAGAGTAGGCATGTGGAAGTTGGAGTAGAACTCAACAACCTAAGAAAGATTAACCTGTCGTGGCTGTCTCTGTAAGAATCCCCAATGTCTTTGTGCAATTTGTGGCTCAACAAATTCAGCAATACGAGGCGGAAGGATAAGAAGGTGTTCATTGTTGTAATTTCGAGTTGCCAGAATAGGAAACATCTGCTCATAATAGCGATTTGGAAATCGTGCAGTATCCTTTGCTGGGAAGGCTCATTCCTTTTCATCAACCTTGATAATCCTTTTAATTCTTTTTGTTGAGGGCTTGACTGTAGTTGAAGAAGGCTCTGCCACTAATGCTCTCTTCATTTCTTTCCTTGCGGTGGGTTTAGGGGTAGCTTTCTCTTTGCCTTTCTTGGTGGCCATTCTGAAAAAGGGAAGAGAAAGTAAGTTAAATCCAAAGAGATAAAGCAAGGAAGGGGATTGAGTGAGTGATAATCAGTGCACGGTAAAGATGAATGAAATAAACACATGGTCATGACAACATGTGAAAAGATCAAGAAAGGGAATAGAACAAGTGCATGATAGGGTAAGTAGATGCAAGATGATTATTGGCATACCGGCAAGGGCATGAGTAGCATAGATCAAGCATCACTTCGTAATAAACTATCACGTTTGTATTGGCAATTAAATTAATTAATAAAATAGTAAAGGGAATTTGTGAAAAGCATGCATTAAATAGTAGAATAAGATAATGTAGAAAAGTGCATAATGTCACATGGGCTTTTTCACAAACACATAGCATGCATGGTAAATAATCCAATGAAAATAATAAATTGAACATGCAAGCAACCCCTTTAAAAAATATAATTGCCAAACAATTATGAAACAATCCAAAATGACCAAATAAATTTCCAACACCAATAAAAAGGAAAGAAAAAGAAAACATATGCAATGAAAGTAAAAAGAAAGAGAAAGGAAGAAGAAAACATAAATAAAGAAGAAGAATAGAAAAGTAAAGGGGGAAGAAGAAAAGAAAAAACCTTGATAATGGTGGTGAGAGAGAGAAAAAGTAGAAGGTGAGAATGAGGGATGAAGGAAGAAGGAGGGAAGAAAGAAAGGGAGGGAAAAGAAAAAGTAGGATTGGGGGAAGAGAAAGATAAGATATGTGGCAAATTAGGATAAGCTGTGCGGCGCAAGTGACGCGGACGCGTGAGTGACGCGTTCGCGCGAATGCGCATTAAGTGAATCGACGCGGACGCGTCGGTCACGCGGACACGTGACACATGTTATGCTAATGGCGCGAGGGCAGCCTCGCGCTCGCACAACTCACTGTTTGAATTTTTATTTTTGCCTAATTTCGGGTGACGCGATCGCGTGGGTCATGCGATCGCGTGAGTGGCCAATAGAAGGATATGACGCGGACGCGTGAGCCATGCATCTGCATGGGAAGAATTTGTGCGTTCAGCACCGATCCATCACCACTCTAGCACAACTTTCGGTCGTGCACCCATTTTACGTCGAATTCCAGGACATGCGGCCGCGTGAGTGACGCGGACGCGTGGGAGGCTAATTTTTGCACTTGACGCAGACGCGTCAGCGACGCGGTCACATGTGATGATTTATGCCAAAGGCACACCTCCAGCCACGCTCTCGCGTGACTCTCTGTTCACTTTCTTATATTCTCGGGTCCACCTGCGACGCGGACGCGTCAATGGCGCGGTCGCGTCGCGTGAAGAAATTTTTTTTATATGCAAATGCAGTATGTAGATGAGGTGCAAGATAGAGGCAGTAGTATGGAGAAGAGTTATAGATGAGGGAAGAGAAGGAGAAGAAAAGGAATGATCATACCGTGGTGGGTTGTCTCCCACCTAGCACTTTGCTTTAACGTCCTTAAGTTGGATGCTTCAGTAGCTCAGTTTTCAGTTGTGAGTGGATCCTCCAGGAGGAAGATCTCTAACTCCTTGTTTTTCGTCGCCTTCTCACCATGGTAGAGCTTCAAACGATGTCCATTAACCTTGATGAGTTCAGAGCTTGAAGGGTGACTTAGATGGAAAACTCCGTACGGTTCAGCCTTTTCGACTCTATATGGACCTTCTTACATTGATCACAGTTTGCCTGGCATGAGCCTCAGTCTAGAGTTGTAAAGAAGGACCAAATCCCCAGGTTGGAACTCCTTTCTCTGGATGTGTTGATCATGTACAGCCTTCATTTTCTCCTTGTACAGTCTGGAGTTCTCATAAGCTTCTAGGCGAAGGCTCTCCAATTCTTGCAGTTGCAGCTTCCTTTCAGCTTTGGCTTTCTCAAATCCCATGTTGCATTCCTTTACTGCCCCAAAAGCTTTGTTCTCCACCTCAACAGGGAGGTGACAAGCCTTTCCATAGACTAAGCGGAAAGGACTCATCCCAATGGGTGTCTTGTATGCTGTCCTGTATACCCAGAGTGCATCTTGTAGTCTGGTGCTCCAGTCTCTTCTATGAGGTTTGACTATCTTCTGTAAAATGCGCTTGATCTATCTATTAGACACCTTGGCTTGTCCATTAGTCTGAGGATGGTAGACTGTTGATATTTTATGAATGATCCCATGCTTCTTCAGTAATCCTATTAGTCTCCTGTTACAAAAATGGGTGCCTTGATCGCTCACGATTGCTCGTGGTGATCCAAAGCGACAAATAATGTGGTTTCTAACAAAGGAAACAACAATGTTAGCATCATCAGTACGGGTAGGAATTGCTTCCACCCATTTAGAAACATAGTCTACAGCTAACAATATATAGAGGTGGCCATTAGAGTTTGGAAATGGACCCATGAAGTCAATGCCCCAAACATCAAAAATTTCACAGAAAAGCATAGTTTGTTGAGGCATTTCATCCCTCTGGGATATATTACCAAACCTTTGGCATGGGGGACAAGATTTACAAAATTCAGCAGCGTCTTTAAAAATGGTGGGCCACCAGAATCCACAGTCTAAGATTTTTCTAGCTGTTCTTTGAGGGCCAAAATGTCCTCCACTCTCAGATGAGTGACAGGCCTCTAAAATGGACTGGAATTCTGGTTGAGACACACATCTTCTAATTACCTGGTCAGCGCCACATCTCCATAAATATGGGTCATCCCATATATAATATTTAGACTCACTTTTCAGCTTGTCTCTTTGGTGCTTAGTAAAGTGTGGAGGAAAAGTGCGGCTAACTAGATAATTAGCTACAGGTGCATACCACGGGGTTACGTCAGATACTGCTTGTAGGTTATCAAATGGAAAATTATCAGTTATAGGAGTGGAGTCATCCTTAATGTGTTCAAGGCGACTCAAGTAGTCTGCCACTAGATTCTGGTTACCACTCCTGTCCTTTATTTCTAAATCAAATTCTTGTAGTAGCAGTATCTAACGTATAAGCCTTGGTTTGGATTTCTTTTTAGCTAATAGATACTTTAGAGCTACATGGTCTGAATACACTACTACCTTAGTACCAAGTAAATAGGCTCGGAATTTATCCAGAGCAAAAACAATAGCAAGAAGCTCTTTTTCAGTAGTAGTGTAGTTAGACTGAGCGGCGTCTAAAGTTTTAGATGCATAAGCAATAACAAAAGGGTCCTACTTCATGCTGGGCTAGTGCTGCTCCTACTGCATGGTTGGAAGCATCGCACATGATTTCAAATGGCTGGCTCCAGTCCGGTCCTCTCACAATTGGAGCTTGAGTCAGGGCGGTTTTCAGCTTATCAAACGCTTGTTTGCAATCCTCACTAAACTCGAATTTAATATCCTTCTGCAGTAGTCTGGATAGGGGAAGTGCTACCTTACTAAAGTCCTTAATGAATCTTCGGTAGAAACCTGCATGTCCAAGGAACGAACGGACCAAAATTCAATACAAGGTTTGTATTGACACATCTATCTAATACTCTAGATAAACTATCCAAGCAAAGGTTAAAAGAATCACCATAAACGCTAAAATCATCCATAAAAACCTCCATACAGTCCTCAATAAGATCAGAGAAAAGACTCATCATGCACCTTTGAAAAGTAGTAGGTGTATTGCACAGGCCAAAGGGCATTCTCTTGTAAGCATAAGTCCCAAAGGGACAGGTAAAGGTAGTCTTTTCCTGATCCTCAGGAGCTATATGAATTTGGAAATAGCCTGTGTAACCATCCAAAAAGCAATAATGTGATTTACCTGATAGGCGATCCAGCATTTGATCAATGAATGGAAGAGGGTAGTGATCCTTACGAGTAGATTGGTTGAGACGCCTGTAATCAATGCAGACCCTCCAGTCGTTCTGTACTCTGGTTGCTATAAGCTCTCCATGCTCATTATTCACTGTAGTGACTCCAGACTTCTTGGGCACCACTTGTACTGGGCTCACCCATTCACTGTCTGAGATGGGGTAGATAATACCTGCCTCTAATAGTCTGGTCACTTCCTTCTTGACAACCTCTAAAATAGTAGGGTTCAATCTTCTTTGGGGTTGACGAACAGGTCTTGCTCCTTCTTCTAAAAATACCTGTGCTCACAAACTTGAGGGTTGATGCCTACTATGTCTGCTAAACTCCACCCAATTGCTTTCTTATGCTTCCTCAGCACACTAAGTAACTGCTCTTCCTGAGGAGAAGTGAGGTCCCATGCAATGATAATTGGAAACTTCTGCTGGTCCTCGAGGTAAGCATATTTGAGGTGTGGAGAGAGGGGTTTCAATTCTAACTTCTGTTCGTAGTCTGGCTCTGGATTATCTAGAACTGGTGGCAATGGTAGAGTACCTGCATTGTACTCGGAATTCCCCACACTTGGACCTTGTCCTATGTACTTATCTTCAAACTCTTCCTGGTGAACTTCAGCTACTGTTTCATCTATGATGTCACATTGGAAGATAGAACGGTCTTCTGGAGGGTGTTTCATAACTCCATTCAGATTGAAGCTTACTACTCGGCCGTCTATTTCAAAAGAGTATGTGCCTGCGAAAGCATCTAATTTGAACTTCGAGGTCTTCAAGAAGGGTCTTCCGAGTAGGATAGATGATGGCTTCTCCGAGTCATTTTGGGGCATCTCCAGGATGAAAAATCAATGGGGAAAGTGAGACCTTTAATGCCCACTAATACATCTTCAGCAACTCCAGCCACTGTAATAATACTTTTATTTGCTAACAAAAAATGAGCTGCCGACCTTTTTAAGGGAGGGAGCCTCAAAACATCATATACAAATAAAGGCATTATACTAACACATGCTCCTAAATCACACATGCAGTCAGAAAATATCACACCTCCAATGGTACAGATAACCATGCATGGACCTGGATCACTACATTTTTCAGGTATATTTCCCATTAAAGCAGATATAGAACTTCCTAAAGGAATAGTTTCTAATTCATTAATTTTGTCTTTATGTATGTACAAATCTTTTAGAAACTTTGCATATTTAGGTACCTGTTGAATGACATCAAAAAGGGGAACAGTTACCTCAACCTTTTTGAAGATTTCTACCATTTTGGGATCATGTTCCAACTGCTTCCTGGGCTTCCTTGCAAGTTTTGGAAATGGAATAGAAACGGTGTCCTCTATAGTGTATGCGCCCTTTGGTGCTTCTTTCTGTGATTTGGTGTCTTCTTCTTCAGCCATGTCCTGTATGCTCTTTTCTTCTTCAACATCTTCTATTTCCACTACCTCTTCAGCTGAGGTGTGTTCAGATGGAGTTAGTTCTTCCTGATTCCTCTCTTGCAATGTGGTATCAATGATTTCACACATTTTCTGCATGAAAATACAAGAACTTGCATTCCTTTCCTAGTTTTGCTTCATGAATGAAAACATGCTTATTCTGCACCAAAATAGATACATCTCTATTTTTCCCTTGATGCCATTCGATGCCGTGACTTGTGCGCTAAGTGGTTTCAGGATATAAAGTAGGAATGAACAGGAAAAGAGAAGGAAGACGGGTGCAAGGAAAGGAAGCATGAGAATTGAAGCTTTGGAGATTTCCACATGGGCGCGTGCGCGCACCTGACGCGCCCGCGCGGATGAGAGCGACGCGAAGCCGAGACTAAGAGCCAAGCCACGAGCCGGCTTGAGTAGCGGCTAAGCCAGGATCCTCATGGACACATACGCGTACGTCCCGCCTCCGCGCACACTCCAGAACCGCATCTATGGCGCGCACGCGTACCTTGCGCGTACGCGCCGATGCTCGAAAATGATTTTTTAAAAGTCACATGACTTAGGCGTGGAGTTGGTTGGAGGTCCTAACTTTTGAGGAGTGCTTTGGCGGGAAAAGGCTTAAGAGGACCAAGGGGACAAGGGCTGAAGACAGTTAGTTCATTTTTCTAGTTTTTGGAGATATTTTTAGTTAGTTACATTGTTAGAGAGAGAAACTCCAACTTCTCTCTAAGATTCATCAACTTCTCTCAAGTTCTTACTAGGGTTCTTCTTCATCAAAATTCTGAATTTTTACTCATTCCTTGGTGAGATTCATTGCAACTTTCATTCCACTTTGTTCATGTAATAGGTTTTCTCTTCCAATTTCAAGTTGTAGTTGTAATTGTTAAAGTTCCTTAGATCTATGATTCAACTCTATGAATTTTGGATTTCATTGATACTTTGAGACTTTGATCCTCATTGTTGCTCTTTGATACTTGTTGCTAATTCCTTGTATTGCAATATCTTCAATTCTACTTTTCTCTTCATTTTACTATGACCTTCCTTCTTGCTCACTACATGTTTGATAAAATGTCAATACTAGCTATGGAGTAGAATTTTTGCACTTGGCATAGGGTTTGGTCATTGGAAGAAATTGAATAGCTATCTCAATAGTTGATTGAGAGTTAGGGATTGCTAATTGACTTGGAGTGCACTAAAGCTAGATTCCCATGAGGTGAAGCTAGGACTTGTGACTCAAGTTGATTGTTCTCATTTGATTTTCCTCTATACTTAGGGGATGACTAAATGGAGCAAGGCCTAATTGTTGTCAACATTGAGTGAACTATAATGATAAATATTTCTAATGCCAATCCTAAGTCAAGTCCTTTTGATAATTGATTGTTTGTTTCTCATTACTTGCTAAGACCTTCAAAGAACTCAAACAAGGCTTACTAAATCAATAAGATGCATACTTTGGCAATTCCAAGGGAGAACGACTCGGGAGACTAGTACTCTCGGATATAGATTGTAGATTTGTTTGATGATGGATTTTGCGTTGGTTTAGACTATACTACGATTGATCACTTGATAAATTCTATACCAACAAAAATTCATTTGTCAAAATGGCGCCGTTGCCGGGGAATTTCGCTTAGTGTGCCATGTTATTGTTTGGATTAAGCATGTATATATGTACATAGTTGCACCTCATTGTGAATAATTCAAGTGACTAACCCCTTATTTGTTACAATGAATTTCATTTCCCCTTTATTGCATGACGCGTTCACAACCGAATCCGAGCTTAGTCCCTTTTGATTCGGAAATAGAACGAACTTTGTTTCATATTAGACAAGCTCGGAGGCGACTTAAGTTTGGAAAAGGGGAAGAGGTTTTCACCACCTCAACCACCTTACTAAAAGTGAACATTGAACCGTCACTCAAAGAAGGCATTAATCCTACTTCCATCAATCTCACTAACGAATCTTCTTCTGTTTTAGGTACTAATACCATGGATGCTCCGAGGAGAGTTACCATCAAGGAAGCGGGTGCACCGGATTATGTCCTTCAACCCCTTCACGTAACTCACCCCAACTTGAATGCTAACTTTGAATTGAAGACCGCTTTGATCAACCTCCTACCTAAGTTTCATGGACTTCCCGCACAAGATCCTATTCGACATCTCAAGGACTTCCATCGCATATGTTCAACTACTAGACGGGAAGGGTCCGATGAAGTTGCTATATGGTTGTTTGCTTTCCCTTTCTCTCTTGAGGACAAGGCTAAAGAATGGTTCTACACTCTCTCTAGTGAAGTTACCTCCGATTGGGACTTACTTAGAAGAGGATTCTTGGATAAATTTCTACCTCCGGAAAAGATGGATAGGCTAAGGAAGGAAATGTCTTGTATTGTGCAAGGTGAGACGGAACCACTCTATGAGTATTGGGAACGGTTTCGTAAGCTACTAGATGCATGCCCCAATCACATGCTTGACACTCAAGTACTGCTTGGATACATATGTCAAGGGATGCGAGAGCAAGATAGAACCCTCTTGGACACTTCAAGCAATGGTTCTTTGTCTAAATATAAAACCGCAGAGGAGGCATGGCAACTTATTATTGACTTGGCCGAATCCAATCAACATATGAGGCGAAGAGTCAATCGTTCAAGGACCGTGAATGAGGTATCAACTAGTAGTGAAACCACCGTTCTAACTCAATCCTTGAATGAGATGACATCCATCTTGAAGCAACTCCAATTGAACCAACAACAACCACAACCTCAATCATACCAACAACAACATCCTCCACCACCTCAACAACACAACCAACAATTGGTCCCTCAAAGGGTATGTGGCATTTGCTCTTGTTACTCTCACTACACGAATGAGTGCCCAAGCCTTCAAGAAGATAATACCTTGGCGGCTACCCATAATTTCTATGATCGCCCCAATCAAGGATACTACCAAGGCGGTAATCCTAACCAAGGGTACTTTTATCAAGGAGGAGGAAGCCACAACCAAGGAAGTGGACACAATAATCAAAATTGGAGAGACAACCATCAACAAGGGAATAGGGACAACAACAATGGAGGAGGTCAAAGATGGGGCAACAACTCACAAAACTTCTCACAAAACCGACCATACAACTCACAAAATCAACCGTACAACCAACAAAACCCACAAAGAAACTACCAAACCTATCAACCACCACATCAAAGACCACCACCCAACCAATCACAAGCTCCTCAACTCACATATGCAACCACCCCCTCTAACCAAGACGAAACACTCCGAACCATTATCCAAGGTCAAAAGGAACTACAAAACACACTTGCTTCCGGTCTCACCGGCCTCACCTCAACACTACAAGCTCTCCTTGCACGCATGGATACACCATCAACTTCTACTCCTCAACCCCCAATCCAAAGTGTCATTCCCTCTCAACCTCAACCAAATCCAAAGGGGGGCATCAATGCCATCACCCTTAGATCCGGTACGCAACTAAAAGGGAAGGAAGCAAAGGACTCAAGTCCTATCACAACCGCCCAAGAAGAGGAGAGAACAAATATAGAAGAAGTAGTGGAAGAGGAGGCACCACAAGCCATAGTTGAGGATGAGGACCAACCAACAAGAGAGACAACCAAGGCCAAAAGAACCTTGGAAGAAGAAGTTGCTCAACCACTTCCATTCCCAACACTTGCAAAGAAAGCTAAAAAGCGCATAGAACTCAACCCCAAAATGGTGGAAGTGTTCAAGAAAGTTGAGGTAACCATCCCCCTCTTTGATGCTATCCATCAAGTTCCTAGATATGCTAAATTTCTCAAAGACTTATGCATACATAAGGACAGAATTCTTGAATTGGAAACCATTCCATTGGGGAGTTCTATTTCCGCTTTAATGGGAACACTACCCGAGAAGTGTGATGATCCGGGCCCTTGTATGGTCACTTGCACAGTCAATGGAGTTCAATTTAGAGATTGTATGTGTGACCTCGGAGCATGTGTTAGCATCATGCCACTCTCCGTCTACCGGGTATTGAACTTACCACCACTAAAAAGGTCGACGGCAAGATTTGTCCTAGCGGATAAAAGCATAATAACCGTGGCGGGTGTTGCGGAAGATGTATTGGTGAATATAAAGGGGTTGGTGTTTCCGATTGACTTCTATGTCCTTGAAATGCCATCAAGCGGAACCGAGAGAGCATCGTCCATCTTACTTGGAAGGCCGTTCTTGAGAACTTCTAGATTTAAACTTGATGCCTACTCGGGGAACTACTCATTTGAAATAGATGGGAGAATTGTAAGCTTTAGCCTAGAGGAAGCGATGAAGCATCCACCGGAGAACCACTCTTTATTTCGGTGTGACCCAATTGATAACATAGTGGCCGAAGTGCATCTAGCAAAGTTGGATGAGAAGTATAGGGTTGAAGAAGAAAATGAAAAGTCAAGCGAACTAAACACCACACATCATGCAACTCATCCGGAAACTCAAACCTCAAAGAATGACAAAAAGATGGAATTGAAGCCACTACCACCTCACTTAAGTTATTCATACCTTGATGAAGCCCAAGAGCTACCCGTGATAATTGCACAAGAGCTAACCCCTCAACAAGAAGAGAAATTGCTGAATGTATTGAGGAAAAACAAAAGGGCAATCGGGTGGAGTTTGGCGGATCTAGTGGGAATAAGCCCCAAAGTATGCGAGCACTGCATATTCCTTGAAGAAGGAGCAAGACCGGTCCGGCAACCTCAAAGGAGACTTAACCCAACCATTCTTGAGGTAGTAAAGAAAGAAGTCACTAAGCTACTTATAGCAACAAGAGTGCAAAATTCTTGGAGAGTATGTATAGACTACCGGAGATTGAATGCGGCCACAAGAAAAGATCATTTTCCACTACCATTTATTGATCAAATGCTTGATCGATTAGCCGGTAAATCATATTATTGTTTTCTTGATGGCTACTCCGGATACTTCCAAATTCATATTGCTCTAGAAGACCAAGAAAAAACCACATTTACTTGCCCCTTTGGGACGTATGCTTACAAGCGTATGCCGTTCGGCCTATGCAATGCACCGGCAACGTTCCAAAGATGCATGATGAGCCTATTTGCGGATTTTCTAGAGCAATCAATGGAAGTCTTCATGGATGACTTTAGTGTGTATGGTGATTCATTTGAGCATTGTCTAGGTAACCTTGAAAAAGTCTTGGAGAGATGCACCAAAACAAACCTTGTTCTAAATTTTGAAAAATGTCATTTCATGGTCAAACAAGGCATTGTTTTGGGACACATAGTATCAAAGGAAGGCATCTCCGTAGATCCAGCAAAGATAAATGTCATATCCAGTTTACCTTACCCCTCCTCCGAGAGGGAAGTCCGTTCTTTTCTTGGACATGCAGGATTTTACCGGAAATTCATCAAAGACTTTAGCAAGGTGGTCTTACCTCTCTCTCGATTACTACAAAAAGACATCGAATTTGAGCTAAGCAAGGAATGTATGGAAGCATATGACAAACTCAAAGTAGCATTGACACAAGCTCCTATAGTACGAGGCCCCAATTGGACTCAACCTTTTGAAATCATGTGTGATGCTTCAAACTATGCGATTGGAGCCGCGTTAGCACAACGCGAGGGTAAGATTCCCTATGTCATAGCTTATGCTTCCAAAACATTAGATGGAGCCCAATCCAACTACACTACTACCGAAAAGGAATTACTAGCTATTGTTTTTGCTATGGACAAGTTCCGAGCCTATCTTCTTGGTTCCAAGGTTGTAGTGTACTCGGATCATGCGGCACTAAAGTACTTGTTGGCCAAAAAGGAATCAAAACCGAGATTAATTCGCTGGGTGCTTTTGTTACAAGAATTTGACTTGGAGATTAAAGATAGGAGTGGTGCCCAAAACCTAGTGGCGGACCATCTAAGCCGCCTTGAACACACAAAAGGCGACACCACCCCTATCAATGACTCTTTTCCTTTAGATGCTTTGCACGCAATCTCGGAAGTGATCCCTTGGTATGCCCCAATAGCAAACTATTTGGTTTCACGCACTTTCCCTCCTAATCTCGACAAAAACAAAAAGGATAAGCTGAAAAGCGAATCCAAATACTATATTTGGGATGATCCCTATTTGTGGAGGTGTGGAGCGGACCAAATAGTGCGACGGTGCATACCCCAAACCGAATTCCAAGCAATCTTGGACGCTTGCCATGCTTCCGAAGGAGGTGGTCACTATGGGCCCCAAAGAACGGCAAGAAAGGTCCTTGATTGCGGATTTTGGTGGCCAACTCTTCTCAAAGATGCTTCCCTCTATTGCAAATCTTGTCCCCAATGTATTAGGTTTGGAGATATTTCCAAGAAGGACGAAATTCCCCAACAAAATATGCTTTTTTGTGAAATCTTTGACGTATGGGGGATCGACTTCATGGGACCATTTCCAAACTCCAATGGCTTTCTCTACATCTTGTTAGCCGTCGATTATGTGTCAAAATGGGTGGAGGCAACACCCACCCGAACGGATGATGCTAATGTGGTGTATTCTTTTGTGAGGAATAATATCATTTGCCGTTTTGGAGCCCCAAGAGCAATCATAAGTGACCAAGGATCACACTTTTGCAACAAAAAAATAGACGGCCTCATGAGAAAATATGGCATCATCCACAAAGTCGCCACGGCTTACCACCCTCAGACAAACGGCCAAGCCGAAGTCTCTAACCGGGAAATCAAGCATGCCTTAGAAAGAGTTGTGAAGCCGAATAGGAAAGATTGGAGCACTAAACTCTCCGATGCACTGTGGGCTTATCGAACGGCTTACAAGACACCGATCGGCATGAGCCCCTTCCGGCTTGTATATGGTAAAGCATGTCACTTACCGGTGGAGATTGAGCACAAAGCCTATTGGGCCGTGAAGGAGTGTAATATGAGCTTGAATGGAGCCGGAATAGAGAGGAAGCTTCAATTGGCGGAATTGGAATGTTTGAGATTAGAAGCTTATGACAACGCTAGGCTTTATAAGGAAAAGTTGAAAGCCATCCATGACAAGAACATTAGGAGAAGAGAGTTCCGACCCGGTGACCTAGTTCTTCTCTACAATTCAAGGTTGAGACTACTACCCGGAAAGCTAAGATCAAGGTGGGATGGACCCTACCAAGTGGAGAAAGTAGAACCTTATGGGGTCTACCACTTGCGCCACCCAACAAGCCCGGACATCTTCAAAGTAAACGGACACCGTCTCAAATTGTATCATGGTGAGCAAAGAAAGAACTCCAAGGAATTTGAAGTGTTCCTCTTGAGGGATGCAACTCTTGAACAAGCACAATGAGCTACTGAAAGTCCAACTTAAGGACGTTAAACAAAAGTGCTAGGTGGGAGACACCCTACCATGGTAAGATCTTCCTTTGAGCTTTGTACATAGACACTCGACTTCATGTTTGTTAGATAGATTTTATTGTCAATTCTCCGTCATTTGTTCAATTCATTGCTAATTTGCCAAGTAAAATGCCCTGATATTGTGCTTAGGCAGCTGTGTGGAAAGGGGAAGTTGTAATGTCAAGAGTGGTATAGACACATGCACAATTAGGATAAGCAACCCCCTCTGCGCGTGCGCGCGCCTGGCGCGTACGCGTCCTTAAGGCACTCAAAGGTCACCCACGCGGACGCGCACCGTGCGCGGACGCGTGGATTGCGAATATCAGCCCTCCATACATTTACCCGAGAGTTGTGCCCACACCATGCCAGGACCATGCCTGAAGCACAAGAAGCTCGCGCACACGCGCCTATGGCGCGTCCGCGCCCCTGGGCAAAATCTGCCAATTGACGCGCAAGCGTGCTATGCGCGTCCGTGCCGATTG
The DNA here is from genome assembly GCF_000817695.3 of Arachis duranensis. Classification (NCBI taxonomy): domain Eukaryota; kingdom Viridiplantae; phylum Streptophyta; class Magnoliopsida; order Fabales; family Fabaceae; genus Arachis; species Arachis duranensis. The sequence continues at coordinate 79,252,366 of NC_029774.3, read as the reverse complement.
CCCTGCTGCACTCCTGGTACATATTCCAGAGAGTTAGGCCACTCTCAGGCCTATACCAAGCCACAAGCCCAAAACCTCTGCCGCGTACGCGCACTTGGCGCGCACGCGTCCTTACACTGCGAGCACAAGACGCGCGCCCGCGCCATAGCCGCGCACGTGTCCTTTGATCCTGCACTCCTCTCTGAGCCATTTCACAGAGAGTTGAGCCCCCTCTAGGCCCCTCTCATGCTTGGGGCACAACCGCGTTGACGCGTGCAGCCAATGCAAAAGGGGCACACTCACCCCTTCACTTTCACTCCCCATTTTCTCCTCCCTCTCATACCTTCTACTACACATCCAACTTGACAAGAAGGGCACCCCCCCATTCCCTCTTCTACATTCCCTTCTACCACTTACTACCTTCTTTTGGTTACTCCATTCTCTCTTCTCCACCACTCCCTATCAACCCACACCACAACCTCCTCTCCCATTTTCTTCATCTCACAAGGTACTATACTAAACCATCATCTCTTGTGATTCTTACTCATTTAGTTTCACCCTCTTTTAGTTAGTTTCTTTCTTCTTTTATTTTAGTTACTTCTTTAGAAGGTTTTTGTTTTTGTTTTCTTTTCCTTCTTCCTCCCTCAAATTCACTCTCCATGGGCATTTAGGTCTCCACTTCACTTGCATTAGTAGATAAGTTGTGTTGCTTGTTCTTCTTACAATTACTGTGCCCTATAATCATTAATAGTGGATTGTGATTTACTACATTGCTTTCACCATCTTCTAATCACACACCACAACAGGATGCACACCAAGTGTTCGATGAAAGGCATACTTGACTTTTGAACCCACTTTGACTAAATTGCCTCTCAACTTATCACTTTTAGGCGCACCCCCATTTTCCCCAATCCATTCACTCACATTTTCTTAACTTTCTTTCCATGTGTGGTCCTTACGGGTATATGCTTCTCATGCTCCCTACTTGCATGCATAAATCACCCTTACACCATTTGAAAATGATTCGCCTTGCTCTTCTCATGTTATCTTAGTTACATGTTGCAGCTGTCATGTGACAACGATACCCATATTCTATGGCATAACTTTTCATCGCATAATCACATTTACTTCCACTTGCTTGGATTTGATGTTTTCCTTTCTTTACTCTCATAGGATAGTTATCAAAAAGAACAAAGGGAAAGCTCCCAAGAAGCCAACCCCCAACAAAGCGCACCAAGAGCAAACGGCCAAGCCACTCTTGAAGAAGACTAAGGGCCCCATTGATGTTCTAGAGAAGGATAACCCTCCTAAGGATTCGAACAAGTTCCCCAACCGCTACTGCGAACTTGTTTACTCAAGAATGATCGGAAGGAACTATCATCCGGAACCCCTCCTAGTCCTACCGGCTCACCTCCGTCCGATTGTGATGCCACACATTGAGCAGAGACAATGGAAGTTCCTCTTGAGGAAACCAAAGGAGGCCAACCTCTCATGGGTAGTAGAATTCTACTCCAACTTCCACTCCCCCCTTCTCACATCAATCTTTGTGCGCCAAAAGCAAGTGTCGGTCACAGTGGAAACTATCCAAGAAGTCCTTGGGATTGAACAATCAACGGATGCTTATGACGCCTATGAGGAAGTCTTGGCTACATGCGATGACCGCGCATTCGATTGGAGCGCAATCCTCCGTGTCATTGCTTTACCCGACGCATATTGGATTCGGGGGACTATCAAGCAAAGACCCAAGGGTTTAAATGTCCGCCACCTCACTCAAGAAGCCACGGCATGGGCCCAAATTCTAGCTCACTATGTGCTCCCAAGTACACATGGGTCATCCATCACCGCCGAGTTGGCCTTATTGATATGGTGCATCTTAACCGAGAAACCGGTCAACGTTTCGCATGCCATCCGCCAATCCATAAGGCGCATTCATGCCAAAGGAAATTTACCATTCCCCGGTTTGGTGACAGAATTAGTTGCAAAAGCCGGCGTCAACCGAGAGGCTAAAGATAGGAGAGCCTCAATTCCGGTCGATGGTGATATAATTCCGACCAAGAGATGCCTCAAGCCTCCGGAAGCTACCAAGGACAGCAGACTAACCACACCAACTCGCAACACTACCACTTCATCTACATCACAAAAATCGGCCGCCCAACGCCTTGAGGACCTTCACAAGAAACTGGACCGTTATGAACGGCGTAACCAACGCCGATATGCTCATGTGAAGAAGCTCCTAAGCGTAGTCACACCACCTATGGAGGAGCCCAACATTTCCACATCCACCGCAACTTCAAGCGGAGAGAGCGATAACATTGGAGATATGGGATACTCGGGACTCGATCAACCACTGCGCCTTACCTACAGCACGGAGGACCGTGCTAAGTTTTAAGTGTGGGGAGGTCGACCGACCGATCTCCGTAGGTAACATCTGAATAAATTAGGATAGGTTGCATGATTAGGTTTTAGTTAGCATCATTCACATGATAAGTTTACTTGGTTGGAACAATGAAATTATTTCTTAGGAAACCAATACTTTGGGGACAACCATGGGGCATTGCAAATTTTAAATGCTTTGATACCAAAATTGCATGAAGAATTATATTTTGGAACATAGTTTTGAGCTAAGAACACAAGCAAGTGAGTTTTGAGCCTAATGGTGTGGTTACATCTTACAACCACTTACTTTCCTTCTTGTGTGCATTATTCTCCTTCTATGATTGTAATCTTTGCTTTGTTTCATTCTTTATGTCCATTATTTTGTGTATTCATGCATTTACATGATTGAGGCCATCATTTCATTAGCTCACTTACCCAAATAGCCTTACCTTTTATCTCCCATTGTTAGCCAATTTGAGCCTACGATTAACCCACTTGTTCTTATTTTAGCACATTACAAGCCTTAAAGTGAAAAACAATGAAAGTCCTCAATTTGGATCTTTGATCGGCTTAGGCTAGTGTATGTGAGTATCATTCGAGTGTGGGAACCTTGGGACATTGGGTGAATAAAAGGGTAGTTTTGCATTGTTATTGGAAATATTGAGGAATTGGGTACATACTCATGTCTTGATCAAATGAATAGACCTTATGCATTGATGTTCTTGCGTAAAGTTGAAAAGAAAAAAAAAGAGAAATAAAAGTGAAAAAGAAAAAAAAAAGAAAGAAGAGAAAAAGGAAATATATAGAAAAGAAAAAAAAGAAAAGCAAAAAAAAAAGGGGGGGACAAAATGCCCCAAAGTAAAGTTCAAATAAGATCTGTTCATACCCTGACCGAGCTCCCCAACTCGGCAAGATCATAAAAGGTCCGACCTCGCCCTAAGGCCCACGCCTAGAGGTCGGACCTCGGACCCTAAAGCAAGGAAGGCCCATCAAAAGGAACGCAGCCCAAAAGCTAAAGGCCGAAAAGGCCTAGAGAAAGGCGGTTCCACAAAGATAGAGATAAAACTCCCAAAAGATAAGATAAGATAAGAATATCTTATCCAGGGAAGATCACAGCCAACTACTATAAATACACTGGAGCACCCAGGTATGGCACACATTCTACATTCTACACATATCTGCTTGGACCCATGCTAACTTAAGCATCGGAGTGTCATTGCAGGTACAACCACCAGCCGCTCAGCATATCAAGCTCGGGTCACGGAACCCCCACCTCGGGTCTTGCCAGACGTCCGAGCTACACGTTTCAGGTAACCCTCGGAACAAAAATATTTTTGAAAGCTTTTTGAAAAGAAAATAAAAGACTCAGATAAAATAAAATTAAACCTGTAAAGAAAAAATAAATTTACCAAATCTAAGGAACAAGATAATCCGTCAGTTGTCCAAACTCGAACAATCCCCGGCAACGGCGCCAAAACTTGGTGTGCGAATCCCCACACTTCGTACAACTGAATGAGCAAGTGCACTGGGTCATCCAAGTAATACCTGAGCGAGTCAGGGTCGATCCCATGAGGATTGTGGTTTGAAGCAAGATATGGTTATCTTGCACGTCTTAGTCAGGCAGATAGAAGAATTAGTTTGATTTGGAAGATGGAATTACAATGATAATCTTAAAACTTAGATGGTTAAGGCTTGGAGTTACTTTGTCCTTCTAGATTAACTCTGGTCTTACTGTCTTCTTCAATTGTGAATGATTTCTTCAATGGCAGGCTGTATCTGATCAACACCTTTCTTGAGAGGTCATCAATGCTCCTCCAGATCTAAACACCAGGGTTAGTGTGCATCCAGTCTGAATGAGGGTGAAGCTCCTGCAGTCCATTCTCCTTAATGATCCTACTCAAAACGCCACAGACAAGGTCAGATCTTCCAAATCAAAGAATCTTGTGCCTTTGGATTCTAGCCTCTACCACAGAGACCCTAATATCCCCATAAATCGGTTGAACTAGTGTCTTGAGAAGTCCCCAATGAAGTCGTGGATTAGACGTTTGAGGGATGTATAATCACGCTGGCAGTTCGATGCTTTCCAGTCACGTATTCACACGAATCCAAGAAGACACGGGTGGTTGTCAGGCACGCGGTCTAAGTATGAAGAACAAAGCTGATTATCACAGATCATCTCATTCATCATGTTGAAGAACGAATATATGATAGGCAAAATTGTGACTCATACTTTTCACAACACGAACAATTCCTATCAATGGCTCCAAAAACTTGGTGCACAATACTATGGTTCACACACATTCTTTACAAATTCGCACAACTAACCAGCAAGTGCACTGGGTCGTTCAAGTAATAAACCTTACGTGAGTAAGGGTCAATCCCACGGAGATTGTTGGTATGAAGCAAGCTATGGTCATCTTGTAAATCTCAGTCAGGCGGATTCTAATGGTTATAACGGTTTTCGAATATAAAGATAAATAAAGCATAAAATAGAGATAGAGATACTTATGTAATTCATTGGTGGGAATTTCAGATAAGCACATGAAGATACTGTGTTCCTTCTGAAATCTCTGCTTTCCTACTACTTTCATCCAATCATTCTTACTCCTTTCCATGGCAAGCTGTATGTTGGGGGATCACC
>NC_029774.3:79246284-79247261 GCF_000817695.3 Arachis duranensis | reverse complement strand
CTGGTTGACCAGGGAAGCTCAGCAGATATCCTGTTCAAAACGGCCTTCGACAAGCTCGGACTTGAAGAAAAAGAACTAAAGGCCTATCCCACCGACCTATTTGGGCTAGGGGATACCCCGATCCATCCCTTAGGATACATCTCGCTACACACTACCTTCGGAAAAGGCGAGCAATCTAAAACATTAAGTATCGACTACATTATAGTCGACGTCACTTCAGCATACAATGCCCTCATTGGGCGACCAACCCTAAACAGGCTGGCAGCTATAGTCTCGACCCCACACCTCTGTATGAAGTTCCCTACCGCAAAAGGAATCGCTACCCTAAAAGGCGGCCAAAAACTAGCGCGGCGATGCTACAACGAAAGCCTGAGCCTAAATGGGAAAGAGGTCAACACAATAGAACTCGGACGAGTTCAATCCCGAGAAGATCTTCGGCCACAACCAGAGGGAGAAACCGAAAAAGTCCAGATTGGGAACACACCTGAAAAAATAACAAACATAGGAACAAACCTCGAAGCGGGCCTAAGGGAGGAACTCATAACCCTCTTAAAAGAGAATTCCGACCTCTTCGCCTGGAAAGCCTCCGACATGCCAGGCATAAGCCCCGACCTGATGTGCCATAAGCTATCAGTATACCCGGGATCCAGACCTATCCAACAAAGACGCCGGAAGCTCGGACCCGAGCGCATGCAAGCAATAGAAGAACAAGTACAAGCACTGCTAGACGCAGGGTTCATTCGGGAAGTAAAATACCCCCTATGGCTCGCAAACGTGGTCCTGGTAAAAAAGCCCAACGGAAAATGGAGGATGTGCGTCGATTACACGGATTTCAACAAAGCCTGCCCCAAAGACCCCTATCCACTACCAAACATCGACGCCTTAGTAGACGCAGCCTCAGGCTGTAGATATCTCTCCTTCATGGACGCATACTCGGGATACAATCAAATCCCGATGTACGGACCCGACCAAGAAAA
>NC_029774.3:79243912-79245302 GCF_000817695.3 Arachis duranensis | reverse complement strand
CGGACAAACCAACCCATGAGACACATCCTCCAAAAGACAGACCTGGCAGGACGAATACTGCAATGGGCGGTGGAGCTGTCCGAGTTTGACCTCCACTATGAAACCCGGACTGCCATAAAATCTCAGTATCTAGCCGACTTCATCGCAGAATACACTGAGACCCCTGGAACCCCACTCTCATGGAACCTGTATGTCGACGGGTCCTCAAACAAAACAGGAAGCGGAGCCGGGGTTATACTCGAAAGCGACCAAGGAACACGGATTGAACTATCCCTAAAATTCGAGTTCCAAGCTTCGAACAACCAAGCCGAATACGAGGCCCTACTAGCAGGTCTAAAGCTAGCCGAAGAGGTCGGAGCCCGGAAAATCACGATCTTCAGCGACTCCCAGGTCGTCACATCACAAGTAAATGGAAGCTACCAGGCCAAAGACCCCACCATGAAAAAATACCTGGACCAAACACAGGCACAACTGCGCCACTTTTCAGAGATACAGATTCAGCACATACCTCGAGAACAAAATGCCCGGGCAGACGCCCTCTCAAAGCTCTCCAGCACCAAGCCCTGAGGCAACAACAGAAGTCTCCTCCAAGAAACCCTACAATCCCCCTCCGTGCTAAGAGAGGAAGAAACGCTGAAAATATCCAACCAACAGCAAGGATGGATGACCCCCATACTCAGCTACCTAACCAACAGCAAGGATGGATGACCCCCATACTCAACTATCTGAAGTCGGGAACTCTTCCCGCCGAAAGAAAGGAAGCCAAAAGACTCACGAAAGACGCCCAGAATTATACACTAATTCACGACGTATTATACAGAAGAGGATTCACAACTCCCCTCCTTCGGTGCGTCCCGACCTCAGAAACAAAGAACGTCCTCGAAGAAGTCCATGGAGGCATGTGTGGGAACCATCTCGGAGCTCGGGCATTGTCCAAAAAGGTAGTCCGAGCCGGGTTCTACTGGCCGACCTTGCAGAAAGACGCGACGGAATTCGTGAAAATATGCCCCCCTACCAAAAACACGCCAATTTCCACAAGGCACCACCAGAAGACCTTATCAGCATCACCGCACCATGGCCCTTCGCAAAATGGAGGACTTGACCTACTCGGCCCGTTCCCCCAAGGACCGGGGCAAGTCAAATACCTCGTAGTAGGGGTCGACTACTTCACAAAGTGGATCGAAGCTGAACCCTTAGCCACCATTACGGCTCAGAAAAGCCGCAAATTCCTATACAAAAACATTGTCACAAGGTTCGGAGTCCCCTACTCCATCACAACAGACAATGGAACACAGTTCACAGACACAAGCTTTCAGAACTTAGTAGCCGAACTAAAAATCAAACAGCAATTCACATCAGTCGAGCACCCACAAGCCAATGGACAAGCAGA
>NC_029774.3:79228300-79242618 GCF_000817695.3 Arachis duranensis | reverse complement strand
AGCAAATAGCTAAGAAGATTGATAACCTCCAAGTTGCAGCAGTGAATACAAGCCAACCATCAACCACATGGGGACAGAATGAAGAGAACCAAGAAGATCAGCAGCAGGAACAGATTCAATATGTTCACAACCAAGGCTCAGGCCAAAATAAAGTCTATGGTGACACGTACAACCCATCTTGGAAGAACCACCCCAACCTTAGATGTGGAGATAACCACAATCAAAATCAGCAGCCATGGCAAAGACATTCAAACCAAAACAACTCAAGAAACACCAGCAACCACAACCAGCAAAACACAAACTATAATCCATATAGAAAACCCCAAAATAACTACCCGAATTCCAGCTACTATCCACCCAATAACACAACCATTAACCAAAACAACCATCAGCCACTTTCAATACTTCACAACAAGCCACAAGCATCACAAGACACTCAGAGAATCTCCAACTTGGAGATATTGATGGAAAAAATGATGAAACAGCAAGAGCTAACAAACAAGAACAATGAAGCTTCCATACAAAATATAGAAAGGCAGATTGGGCAGCTTTCCATGCAAGCTATGATTTTTGAAACAGGTCATCTGTGCGTGCGCACAAAACTGCATTTTTTGCTACCTGTGCGGCCGCACAAGCTTGTGCGTCTGAACACGCCTTGACATGCCCTCTGGTCGTAGCGCCAGCACAGCTTGTGCGTGCACACCGCTCTGTTTTCTGTGAGTTTTGCGGCCGCACAGACGTATGTGTCTGCACACCAATTGGTAACCCTCTGGTGGGAGCGATGGCACAGCTTGTGTGCGTAAACCCCTTCTCTTTTAGCTTCTGTGCGTGCGCACGGACCTGTGTGCACACGCACACATGACCCTACCCTATGTTCAAAAAAAAAGAAATCTTATGTACGTGCACACACCCTTGTGCGCACGCACACTTCTTAATCCCTCTTCTGCCAGGAGCGATCGCATAGAGTGTGCGAGCGCACATCTTCCTTCTTTCTCATAGTGTGTGTACTGTGCGTACGCACACCCATGTTTTCTCACTATTATGCTTCTTTTCTCTTATTCTCGTCTCTCTACTTCTTCTCTTCTTTTCTCTTCCTCTTTCTTATTCTCCTTCCACCCTATTTTTTGCTTACACTTGTTAAGTTTTGTTCATATTTCATTTTTTATTCTAGTAATTTTATTAGTTTTGGGTTACTTGATTGTATGTTAAGTCAATAAATTGCAAGTGTTGTTCAATGCTTAATTGGATTGATTGTTGCTTGAAGTTTCCACCAATGCACTTATACTTTACCTTAATTTACTAGTACCTAGTGGGTTTGGATACTTATGTTTTGATTTTACCACTAGGATAAATTATATAAGTGCATTGAATTAAGTGATTTGAGTTGAAATTACTTGTTCATCATGATTTGCATATCAAATTCATCACATGTCTGGTACTTGTTCCTTGTTAATGGTTTGCATTTGTTTGAGTGACTTAACTTGATTTTTATCAAGCTCATCACTTTTTGTAATAAGTACCTTCCCATGTGACTTTTTCATTATGTTTCATGATGAAGAAGGAGTTTCTGTTCATTATGGGATTGGTTGTTGTTTATTGTGCTATTTTATATCAATCTTGCACTTTCACTTGCACAATTTCAATATCCAATATCAAATACTCAATTCACTTTTGTGGGTACCTAGGGTTGCTTGTGCCTTAAGTTTTGCTTATTCTTTACTTGCAACCTAGCCTATTTAATTGAGGACCATATCATTTCTTTTGATTATGTGGTTTACGTTTCGCTTAGCCAATGTGTTGTGTTCTGAATTGTGTGCGCATTTAGAATATACACATTGCTTTTTATCATACCACACACATCTTACTTTTCCTCAATTGTTGTTTATTTGTTTACAAAGCAACCGGAGCCCCCAGAGCCCACCAGCTAAAGGTGGAGCCTCATAGTCCTTCATCCCCTAGATCATGTGCATGCACTGAGGACCATGCACAATTTAAGTGTGGGGGAGAATCGCCAACTTCAAGAGAGGTAAAATCCTTTTCTTAGACACTTTGCAGTATTCTTTTTGTTCTTTTCCTTCAATTTTTGCAATTTTTGTTCTTATTTGCACTTTATTTGGGTTGCTTGTATATATTTCTTTAATGCTTATAGTATTATGGTAGTAAATACTGGCATGTTGCATGTTAGATGGAATAATTTTGGTAAAACAACAAGAAATTTTCATGAAATCCTTTTTAGGGCATGCCATTGATTGAATTGAGAAATTGTTTCTCAACTTGCTTGAGGTATTCTTTTCATTGAACATAGGAAAAAAGCTAGAACAACATACCTCGTGAGATTTGAGCCTTAATTGTATGGTTGCACATCTTCAACCATAAAGATTGTTCTTGTGTGATTATACTCCTTTTATGATTGTAATCTTTGATTTGCATGAATCTATACATCCATTATTTTGTGTATGTATGCATGTATATGATTGAGGCCATTGTTTCAAAGAGCTCACTTACCCAAATAGCCTACCATTTATCTTCCATTGTTAGCCAACTTTGAGCCTATGCTAAACCCAGTTGTTCATAATATTAGCACATTACAAGCCTTAAAGCGGAAAACAATAAATATCCCTATTTGGATCTTTGATTAGCTTAGGCTAGTGTGAATGAGAATCGTTCAAGTGTGAGAGTCTTGGGACATTGGGTGCATAAAAGGGTAGTTTTATATTTTCTATTGAAAATGTTGGGAATTGGATACATGCTCATGTATTGATCAATTGTGTAGACCTTATGCATTGATGTTCTCGTATGTAGAAAGAAGAAAAAAATGAAAATGAGAAAGAGAAAAGAAAAAAAATAATATGAAAAAAAAATATATACTTTTATAGAAAAAAAAAGAGAGAAAAAAAAAGAAAGAGAAAAGCGATAAAGGGGACAAAATGCCCCAAAGTAAAGTTCGAATAAGATCAATGCATAAGTATCATGAAATGGATGGGAAATACATGAGTATGTGGAAAAGTGAGAAATGGGTAGTTAGATTAGTACTTGATTGAATAGGTCATTATATAGGTTAGGTGGAAAAGTTTAAGTTGATCAAAGATTCAAAGCCTAAGTCCACTAGCCATATATGATCCTACCTTGACCCTAGCCCCATTACAACCTAAGGAGAAGACCTCATGATGGATGTATGCATGCATGAAATACATGTTGATTATTAGAAGAAGAACAAATCTTAGAAAGCATGATTAGGGGAGAATTGAGAGAATCGACCCTAAACACTTGAGCGATCAGAGCGCAAATACTTCCGGTGAGGGTTCGATGCTCAATCCTTTGATTCCCGGCTCTTGCGAGCATTCCTCATGCAAGGTTGTATACATTGCGTTTGATACATAGAAATTGGCAAATCCTATGCATTGACCACCATCGTGTCCCTTGTGCTAGCATGTGTCATAAGAAAGCTGATTTGTTCCTAACCAAGTAGATAACAGCACTAGTTGTAGTTGCATGCATATAAGTAGGTTGCATTTCGTGAGTCCTATACGTTTGTGACCCCTCGGTCTTCTGTGTTTCTTTGCATGTTCCTAAGCATGAGGACATGCTAGAATCTAAGTGTAGGGAGGTTGACAAACCCCATTTTGAGGGTTTACCTTGTGCTAATTTCAAAGGGTTTATCAATGATTTCACACACTTTCTGCATGAAAATACAAGGAATTGCATTCTTTTCCTAGTTTCGCCTCATGAATGAAAACATGCATATTTTGCACTAAAATAGATACATTTCTAATCTTCTCTTGATGCCATTCGATGCCATGACTTGTGTGTTAAGTGGTTTCAGGATATAGAGTAGGCTTGATGCCATTCGATGCCGTGACTTGTGTGCTGAGTGGTTTCAGGGTATAGAGTAGGAATGGACAGGAAAAGAGAAGGAAGACGGGTGCAAGGAAAGGAAGCATGAGAATTGAAGCTTTGGAGATTTCCACATGGGCGCGTGCGCGCACCTGACGCGCTCGCGCGGATGAGAGCGACGCGAAGCCGAGACTAAGAGCCAAGCCACGAGCCGGCTTGAGTAGCGGCTAAGCCAGGATCCTCATGGACGCATACGCGTACGTCCCGCCTCCGCGCACACTCCAGAACTGCATCTATGGCGCGCACGCGTACCTTGCGCGTACGCGCCGATGCTCGAAAATGATTTTTTAAAAGTCACATGACTTAGGCGTGGAGTTGGTTGGAGGTCCTAACTTTTGAGGAGTGCTTTGGCGGGAAAAGGCTTAAGAGGACCAAGGGGGCAAGGGCTGAAGACACTTAGTTCATTTTTCTAGTTTTTGGAGATATTTTTAGTTAGTTACATTGTTAGAGAGAGAAACTCCAACTTCTCTCTAAGATTCATCAACTTCTCTCAAGTTCTTACTAGGGTTCTTCTTCATCAAAATTCTGAATTTTTACTCATTCCTTGGTGAGATCCATTGCAACTTTCATTCCACTTTGTTCATGTAATAGGTTTTCTCTTCCAATTTCGAGTTGTAGTTGTAATTGTTAAAGTTCCTTAGATCTATGATTCAACTCTATGAATTTTGGATTTCATTGATATTTTGAGATTTTTGATCCTCATTGTTGCTCCTTGATACTTGTTGCTAATTCCTTGTATTGCAATATCTTCAATTCTACTTTTCTCTTCATTTTACTATGACCTTCCTTCTTGCTCACTACATGTTTGATAAAATGTCAATACTAGCTATGGAGTAGAATTTTTGCACTTGGCATAGGGTTTGGTCATTGGAAAAAGTTGAATAGTTATATCAATAGTTGATTTGGAATTAGGGATTTCTAGTTGGCTTGGAGTGCACTAAAGCTAGATTCCCATAAGGTGAAGCTAGGACTTGTGACTCAAGTTGATTGTTCTCATTTGATTTTCCTCTATACTTAGGGGATGACTAAATGGAGCAAGGCCTAATTGTTGTCAACATTGAGTGAACTATAATGATAAATATTTCTAATGCCAACCTTAAGTCAAGTCCTTTTGATAATTGATTGTTTGTTTCTCATTACTTGCTAAGACCTTCAAAGAACTCAAACAAGGCTTACTAAATCAATAAGATGCATACTTTGGCAATTCCAAGGGAGAACGACTCGGGAGATTAATACTCTCGGATATAGATTGTACATTTGTTTGATGATGGATTTCGCGTTGGTTTAGACTATACTACGATTGATCACTTGATAAATTCTATACCAACAAAAATTCATTTGTCACTTCTTCAACATCTTCTATTTCCACTATCTCTTCAGCTGAGGTGTGTTCAGGTGGATTTGTCTCTTCCTGATTCTTCTCTTGTAGTGTGGTTCCGGACCTTAGGGTGATGGCATTAATACAACCCTTTGGGTTGGGTAATGGTTGAGAGAGGAGTCCACCAGAGCTTGAGGACTGGTTGTTGGAGTTGTTCATTGATCCAATCTATGAGACAAGGGCTTGCAAAGTAGAATTCAAACCATTCAGAGTAGAAGTAAGGTTGTTTTTCATGGCCTGTTGTCTCCGATCAATAGATTGTAGTAACTCATCATTAGGAGATGAAGAGGGGTAAGTGATCTGAGAGGTCTGCTGAGATGCTTGAGGTTGTCTTAAATGAGGTGCTCTGTAGGACTGATTTTGATTCTGCTGCCTGAAGTTGTTATTGTTATTCCACCTCTGATTCCCATTGTTATCTCTGCCTCCTCTATTATGATTGTCCCTCCAACCCTGGTTAGAATTGTCTCTCCAGCCTTGGTTAGAGTAATCCTGCCATCCTTGGTTATAGTTACCACCTTGATTGTACCCTTGATTGGGGCGGTCATAAAAGTTATGAGTGGCTGCTACAGTGTTGTCTTCTGGTTGGAGTTACGGACACTCATCGGTATAGTGACTGTAATCTACACAGATTCCGCATACTCTTTGTGGAACCAGCTGCTGGCTGTGCTGTGGTGGAGAAGGCTGAACTTGCTGAGGCTGTTGTTGATTCAGTTGCATCTGCTTCAGCAAGTTGGTCATTTCACATAAGCTCTGAGCTATAGCAGCAGTCTCTTTACTAGTGGATATCTCTGCAACAGCTCTTGACCGACTTTGTTTCTGCCTGTGATTCCTAGTAGAGTAAGCTAAGTCGCTGATCAATTGCCATGCTTCTTCTGTAGTCTTGTACTTTTTCATAGAACCATTGCTAGCACCTTCCAATGTGGTCCTATCTTGAGATTTCAAACCCTGTGTAAAGTAGCCGAGCAATACTATCTTGTCAATCATATGATGGGGGCATGCTTCTCGAAGATTATTGAAGCGTTCCAAGTATTTCATAAAGGGTCTCAGATTCATCCTGAACGATCATAGACATGTCCTTCCTTAGCTTATCGGCAACTTCAGCTGGAAAGAATTTCTCCAGAAACTCTCTCCTAAGTGTATCCCAGTTGGAAACAGTTGTTCCGGGTTGAGTGTAATACCACTATCTTGCCTTTCCCTCCAGAGAAAACAGGAAGGCTTTCAACAGAATGGAGATTTCATCAGTGCCATCACGCTTAACAGTAGAACAAGCAGTCTGGAAATCCCTAAGATGCTTGATAGGCTCCTGAGCAGGTAAGCCATGAAACTTGGGCATTAAGTTGAGTAGTGAAGACTTTATTTCAAAATCTACAGCTACTGTTGGGTGGTGTGTCTCGAATGGTTGGAGCATAAAATTAGGGGCTCCTTCTTCCTGGATAATGACTCTTCTGGGTGCTGCCATGTCACCTACACGTAAATAAACTGGATTAGTAGAGAGGGAGCTTGTTTCTTCCTTAGATGACGATTCAGGTTCGTCTTCAAAGAGGAGTCGCCGACGCCGAGCTTGCCTTATACGTGAAAGAGTTCTTTCAATCTCAGGGTCAAACACTGGCAAGCTTGGATCAGGAAGGGAACGCGTCATTTAACGAAAGAAACGTACAGCTCATAGTGACAGAATGAAAAGAAAAATTGATATTAAAATAAATACCAATCAATAAATTAGCACACTGTTGCAACTCCCTGGCAACGGCGCCAAAATCAAAGGGGTTGTCATAATATTGAAAATTAAAATACTGGGAGTATGAATCCCAGGTCGTCTCCCAACGAGTTGCAGAGAGATGTGCTATTTCATCAATCGGGTGTTTTCAAAATTGGTTGAGTTGATAAACAAAAATTTAAATTAGAGAATTTAATTTATTTTAAATAAAAGCCTTGACTGGGGTACATTAGTTGGAAGCCCTATTCTTGTTGAAATACTCTCAAGATTAATTAATAATTGGAAGTTACTCTGCTTAGTTAACCCTTACTAGGTAAAGGAAAGTCAAGCAAGTTGGAAATCAGTTTCTATTCATAAGTCCTAATCCTCTCCCTTGGGAAGGACTAGAGTTAATGATTAGAGGGTGATTCAACAATAAACCCAATTATAATTTCTCTCTTGAGTAGTTCAGCTCAAGGGTTCCTTTCAATCATCCCCAATTAAGTCATGGAACTACTCACTCATCATAGTTATAAAATTCACAGAATTAATGGTGAAAAAAAAGAAGACATGATAAACAATAATGAAAGGATTAATTGAAAATAAAAATAGTCTATATTAATAACTTGTAAAAATAAGCCAAAGTCAAATCTAGAGGGATTAAAAATATGGAAGAATAAATATAAAAAGTAAATAACAAAATAAGATGACTAGTACCGGAGGTAGACTCTTCTCAAAAACTAAAGCCAAAATCTTTCAATGCTAATTATGAATGCTCAAGTGATTGAAAAAACCTAGGGGAGGAGTAAATCTAGATCTAAAACTAAAAATTATGCAGAATGAATTGTGTCTCTCGTTTCTGCATATTTCTTGACTCTAGTCTGTAACTTCGGGCCAAAAACTGGATTGAAATCTGGCCCAGAAACTCTGCCAGTGACTTTTGAAATTCTGCAGATCGTGCACATCACGCAGACGCGTCATTCACGCGGACGCGTCATTCAGCGTTTTTCTTTTCCATGCGGGCGCGTCATCCATGCCTCCACGTCGCTTCTGCTTTTCCAATCCGCGCGTCCGCGTCACTCATGTGGCCGCGTCACTGCGAATTCCTTTCTTCCGTGCGGTCGCGTCGCTGACGCGTACGCGTCACTTCTCGCTGGTCATCTCCTCAATTTCTTGTATTCCTTCCATTTTTGCAAGCTTCCTTCCCAATCTCCCACTCATTCATGCCCTATAAAGCCTGAAACACTTAACACATAGATCACGGCATCGAATGGAATAAAGAGGGATTAAAATACCTAATTAAAGGGTCTTCAGGAAGTAAGTTTTCAATCATGTAATAATTTTAGGAAGGAAATATAAATGCATGCTAATTATATGAATAAGTGGGTAAAGACCATGATAAAACCACACAATTAAAACCATAAAATAGTGGTTTATCAATGCTCTAGGCATATGATCGGAAAGTCTACATTCTTCATCCAGCTTGAAAAATATGATGGAGACTTCCTGACTTTCGGTGACAGTGGTAAAGGAAAAATCGTGGCCATAGGTGTAAAGTAAGTAAAAACTTCTCTTCTGTTATTAATGATGTTTTTCTTGTTAACGGATTGAAACACAATCTACTAAGCATTAGCCAACTGTGCGACCTAGGATACTTGGTTATCTTTAAAAAATTAGAATGCTTTGTTATGTGTGAAAAATTTGGTTAAATTTTGTTTGAAGCAAAAAGGAGCAATAATGTGTATGGACTCACTCTAGAGGAACTAAGAGAACAAAAAGTTGCATGTTTCACTTCCATGGCATCTGAAAAATGGCTATGGCATAAGAAATTAGGACATGGAAGCATGTACCAAATTTCTAAACTTGTAAAGAAAAAATTTGGTTAGTTGCCTTCCTAACATAAAGTTTGACAAAGACATCACTTATGATACTTGTCAATTGGGCAAACAAACCAGATCTTCTTTTAAGCCCAAGGATGGAATCTCTACCATAAGGCCATTGGAAATGCTGCACATTGATCTTTTTGGTCCTACTAGAACACAAAGTTTGGGAGAAAAATATTATGGTTTAGTAGTGGTTGATGACTTCACTAGATTTTGATAGGTTCTTTTCTTATCTCACAAAAATGATGCGTTCATTGCCTTTTCTTCTCTTTGCAAAAACATTCAAAATGAAAAGGATTTAAAAATTGTTTGCATGAAAAGTGATCATGAAAAAGAATTTAAAAATCATGATCTTTGAATTTTTGTGATGATCTTGGAATTTCTCATAATTTTTCATGTCCTAGAACTCCTCAACAAATGGGGTTGTTAAAAGGAGAACTACAAGTCTCCATGAAATGACTAGGGCTATGCTTTATGAAAATGAAGTTCCAAAATTCCTTTGGGCAGAAGCTGTAAACACAACTTGCTATATTTTAAATATAACCATCATTAGAAAAGGGTTAAAGCAAATACCTTATGAGCTATGGAAGGAAACTCCACCAAACCTCAAGTATTTTCATATATTTGGATGCAAATGTTTTGTGTAAAACAATAAAGATAATATTGGAAAATTTGATCCAAAATTCTATGAGGGTATGTTTGTAGGATACACAACCACTAATAAAGTGTATAGGGTTTATCTCAAAGAACATAGAACCACAGACGAATCCATACATATTTTATTTTGTGATACTAACATCATTCCAAGTTCTGTCATAAAGGATGATGCAAGAACTGAAGCTAAGTTGAATCCAAAAGATAATCAAGGAAATGATAAACTCGTCCCAGCTATGGAAAATGCTAGTTCTGACCCTGTAATTCAAAATGCAGGAGACAATTTGGCTTTATCTCCTGATAAAGTAGGAGATTCCAAAACTATGAGTGTTGCTGAACCAAATCAAAGGCAAACTGAAATCATATCACAAAGGCCTAGAGAGTGGAAGTTCTTGAAGAACTATCCTCATGAGTTCATCATTGGAGATCCGTCCCATGGAGTCACCACTAGATCCTCAAGGAAAAAGAATGCTGAAATCAACAACTTTGCTTTACTATCCCAATTGGAGCCACAAATTGTAAAAGAAACACTTGAAAATCCTTCATGGGTTAAAGCTATGGAAGAAGAACTAGGCCAATTTGAAAGGAATGAAATTTGGGCTCTTGTACCTTACCCTAATGACAAGAAGGTAACCGACACCAACTGGATATTTAGAAACAAGTTGGGGTGAGGATGGTAGTGTGATTCAAAACAAGGCTAGATTAGTGGCCCAAGAATACGATCAAGAAGAGGGCATTGACTTTGATGAGTCATTTGCTCCTGTGGCTAGAATAGAAGCAATAAAATTATTGCTTGCATATGCTGCCCACAAAGGTTTTAAACTTTTTCAAATGGATGTCAAATGTGCATTTTTAAATGGCTTTATTGATAGAGATGTATACGTAATTCAACTCCCCGGTTTTGAAAATACAAAGAGTTTCCAAACGATGTTTTTAAACTTGCAAAGGCACTTTATAGTTTGAGACAAGCTCCTAGAGCTTGGTATGAAAGGTTTAGTTCTTTCTTGTTACAAAATGATTTTCAAAGGGGTACTATAGATACTACTCTTTTCATAAAAGAATCTGATGATCATTTCATATTTGTTCAAGTGTATGTGGATGACATTATGTTTGGATCGGTAAATGAAACCTTGTGTGAAAAATTTGGAAAACTAATGACTAGTGAGTTTAATATGAGTATGATGGGAGAACTCACATTCTTCCTTGGATTGCAAATCAATCAAACTCGAAGTGGCATTTTTGTGCACCAAGGTAAATATGCCAATGAATTAGTGAAGAAATTTGGTTTAGAAAGCTTTAAACCCACAAGTACCCCAATGCATCCTAATACAAAACTTGATAAAGATGAAAATGGAAAAGATGTTGGTGAGACATGGTATAGGAGAATGATCGGATCTCTTATGTATCTAACATCCTTTAGACTGGGTATCGTTTAAAGTGTGGGTGTGTGCTTTAGATTTCAATCTCACCCAAAAGAATCACATATTACTGTTGTTAAATGGAACAGTAGATATATTAAAGGCACATCTGACCTTAGTTTGTGGTATCCTAAAACTGATGAATTTTGTGTAGTTGGATACTGTAATGCAGATTATGCAAGTGATCGACTAGATAGAAGAAGCACTTCAAGGATCTGTTGCTTTCTTGGACAATCCTTGAATGTTTGGCCAAGAAAGAAATAAGCCAATGTTGCTATAACAACCCAATTTCCAGTACGTCATGATCATACTGAAAATCGAGCACTGCTAGCTTGCCTTCCTTGACTTAACTATTACTTATTATTAAACCTATAATCGTGTTAGCACGAGATCGATTTTTCTTAGAAATTTTCTCCTTTTTACGTGAAAATCTTGGAACGAAAACGGCGGGTCTCGGAAAGCTTAAACATTCACATACAGAATCGTAGGAAACCAATGCGAAAAGCAGCCAGTAAGATAAGCATAATAATGTACATCACAAACATTATAAACAGGAGTTATACATAAGTCAACAGTGTACCAACTTATACCGCTTATTACTATATCTATATACAAACAGATATATAACGCTTCGGCCCTGGCCCACAAAAGAAGCCCCTAATCTGGAACCCGAACTAACCTGGCCAGTCTGAACAACTCTTAATCTCTCGGTGGATCTATCCAAAAGTGTGAGACTAAGCCAAAATTTCTACGCTAAGCTGAATGTGCCACCCAAAATACACTACCAACTCTTACTGTCCTTGATCAATCATTGCAGCCAAAAGACAAGATTTCTATCACCTTCATATCCTGCAATGAGTGCTAGTTACATCTGAAGGGGAAGAAGGAAGGGGTAAGAACTGGGAGGTTCTTAGTAGGGTCGGAGTGGATAATTAGGGTCATTGTATTTTAATCCTTAGTCGACAGCAACACAACACATAACACAGACAAACCTCAACCAAGTATGATAAGTAATTCACTCAGAAGTCAATTAACCAAAACGAATACATACACATTCATAGAATTTCAAAACATAGAGATATGCGCAAACAAGTATGATGCATGTCTACTCCTATACAGGCCATGAGCTCATGTGTTGGTTTGTTGCCTGATTCTCAACACTGGTTCTGAAATAAGTGTAACACCCTAATTACCCTAAGCCTTACCTCTAATCATAAAGCAAAGGTTAATCAGAGGTTACGACAATTCTAAGGCTTATACATATCTATATATAGAGGGAAACAATATATTCAAGAAGCCCGATAAAAGATTAAGCTCAAAGACAGAATTACAAAAGCGCGAAACGTTCACACAAAGCTAACGCACAAGACACACGGTATAGATGCAAAAGAATAGAACATATATAGATATAAGAATATAATAATCATAGGAAACTAGCCGCAGCTTGCGGAGTTTAAGCCGACTAGTATATACAGACATATAGTGTTTTGGTGTTAAAAACAGCTTATACTCACTATTCTCTCAAATAAGCCTCTAAGGCCATAAAGACAAATATACAAAGAGATGTAAGAGTAACTACAACACTCCGCTCTGTCACCATATCCGCAATCTCACCGAGGTAGATTTGCAACCTGCGTCTGAAAAACAACAACAACATATGGTATGAGAACCGGAGGTTCTCAGTATGGTAACTGTTCCGAGGGTTACCTGAAACGTGTAGCTCGGACGTCTGGCAAGACCCGAGGTGGGGGTTCCGTGACCCGAGCTTGATATGCTGAGCGGCTGGTGGTTGTACCTGCAATGACACTCCGATGCTTAAGTTAGCATGGGTCCAAGCAGATATGTGTAGAATGTAGAATGTGTGCCATACCTGGGTGCTCCAGTGTATTTATAGTAGTTGGCTGTGATCTTCCCTGGATAAGATATTCTTATCTTATCTTATCTTTTGGGAGTTTTATCTCTATCTTTGTGGAACCGCCTTTCTCTAGGCCTTTTCGGCCTTTAGCTTTTGGGCTGCGTTCCTTTTGATGGGCCTTCCTTGCTTTAGGGTCCGAGGTCCGACCTCTAGGCGTGGGCCTTAGGGCGAGGTCGGACCTTTTATGATCTTGCCGAGTTGGGGAGCTCGGTCAGGGTATGAACAGCTAGTATGTTTGATTGTTGCTCAATTGCATTAGATTTTATTTAATTGAAGTTTTCATCTAGGACATTTTATGAAATCTTTTGAAATCATGAAAACCTTGAAAAAAATGCAAAAAAGGGCAAGAAAAGAAAAAGGAAAAGAATGAGAAAGTTGAAGGCTCTGAGTACCAATGGCAATTCACTTGTTAAGTACTTGTGGTGTTTATGTATCAAGCCAAATGCTTGAAAACAAAACACTTAGAAGTCAAGGCTAGGATCAAGTGCAAAAGCACTCCCTCAAAGCTCAAGGTTCTGAGCATCAATGATTAGAGAGTCAAGAAAAGAAAATAAAAATAAGCTTAATGAAGTCCTCTAATTCAAATGCTTGTGGTGCTTATGTATCAAGTGGTAATACTTGAAAACAAAGCATTTAGAAGCCGTAGCTTTGTTATTAACTCATGGGACAAAGAACCCAAAAGGAGAAGCTAATAAGAAAATCAAAAGCTTGTTTCAAGGAAGAATTATAAGGAAAAGATTTCATAAATTGAGCTAGATGGAAGCATCAATCATTTACATTTCTTTTGTGATTGTAGCATGCTTAGAAAACTGGCTTACCATGAACATTAACTTGCTATGCTTCTCACCTTGGATTGTCAATCTTAATTGCATGATTCTTTTCTTGCTTGGGGACAAGCAAGGTTTAAGTTTGGTGTTGTGATGACAAGTCATCATATACCTATTTTTCTATGCTTTTTCATACAAGGCAATGTAGCATATGTGAAGATAGAGAGTCTGAGAGGGATTATGAACTAGTAGCCCCGGATTCCGAGGAGAGAGTGTGTTTTCCGCCTTTAGATAGTTCCGAGAAGTTCTTCTTTTATGCTTATGATTGCTTTTTCTCTAAGCTGAGCGTCCGACTTCCTTTTACCGACCTGGAGTCCGAGGTGTTATGGTCTTGTAACCTTGCCCCTACGCAGCTCCATCCAAATTCTTGGGCATTTTTAAAGCTGTTTCAACTTTTGTGTCAGTTTTTGGGCGTTGCTCCCTCTATTTCTCTTTTTTCCTACTTGTTTGTGTTGACGAAGCCGGGGTCAGGTGGAGGGAAGGTATCTTGGGTCTCTTTTAGGGCTAACCAGGGAAGAAAGTTTTGTACCCTGTATGATGAGTCCTTTCATGATTTTAAGAACTTTTACTTCAAGGTCCGGGCTACTTGAGACGTCCGACCTTTCTTTCTAGATGAGAGTGGGGAGCCTTCTTTTCCTCTTTGTTGGCAGGAGAAT
>NC_029774.3:79224456-79225234 GCF_000817695.3 Arachis duranensis | reverse complement strand
AATGCCCGAGCTCCGAGATGGTTCCCACATATGCCTCCGTGGACTTCTTCGAGGACGTTCTTTGTTTCTGAGGTCGGGACGCACCGAAGGAGGGGATTTGTGAATCCTCTTCTGTATAACACGTCGTGAATTAGTGTATAACTCTGTGCATCTTTCGTGAGTCTTTTAGCTTCCTTTCTTTCGGCGGGAAGAGTTCCCGACTTCAGGTAGCTGAGTATGGGGGTCATCCATCCTTGCTGTTGGTTGGATATTTTCAGCGTTTCTTCCTCTCTTAGCACGGAGGGGGATTGTAGGGTTTCTTGGAGGAGACTTCTGTTGTTGCCTCCGGGCTTGGTGCTGGCGAGCTTTGAGAGGGCGTCTGCCCGGGCGTTTTGTTCTCGAGGTATGTGCTGAATCTGTATCTCTGAAAAGTGGCGCAGTTGTGCCTGTGTTTGGTCCAGGTATTTTTTCATGGTGGGGTCTTTGGCCTAGTAGCTTCCATTTACTTGTGATGTGACGACTTGGGAGTCGCTGAAAATCGTGATTCTCTGGACTCCGACCTCTTCGGCTAGCTTCAGACCTGCTAGTAGGGCCTCGTATTCGGCCTGGTTGTTCGAGGCCTGGAACTCGAATTTTAGGGATAGTTCTATCCGCGTTCCTTGGTCGCTTTCGAGTATAACACCGGCTCCGCTTCCTGTTTTGTTTGAGGACCCGTCGACATACAGGTTCCATGAGAGTGGGGTTCCAGGGGTCTCAGTGTATTCTGCGATGAAGTCGGCTAGATACTGAGATTTTATGG
>NC_029774.3:79216236-79222502 GCF_000817695.3 Arachis duranensis | reverse complement strand
GGACGTGGTAGACTTCTTTGAGGTGTCTTTTTCGCGAGGATCTGGATGTTCCTCCGCCTGCAAAACCTCCATTTATCATGTGAACGTGCCTCTCAGGGGTTCGCGGGATTTGTTCGGCCCGATCTTCGTTATCTCCCCGCCTTCTCTTCTTGGTCTCTTCTCCTTTCTCTGCTATGTATCTGTCGAGTTTTCCTTCTCTGGCTAGCTTTTCTATAACATTTTTTAGGTCAAAGCAGTCGTTAGTAGAATGACCGTAGAGCTTGTGGTATTCGCAGTATTCGGACCGATCTCTCCCCGCTCTCTTGTGTTTTAGAGGTCGGGGCGGTGGGATTTTTTTGGTGTGGCATACTTCTCTGTAGACGTCTACCAGGGAAACTCGGAGGGGAGTGTAGCTATGGTACTTCCGTGGCTTGTCCGAGTTGGATTCTTCTTTCTTTTTCTGTTCCTCACAAAATCCTGAACGGTGTTCCGAGCACCATATCTCGGGGGTTCCGGATTATGATTCCAAAGGGCGACATCTCCATAGAGATGTGTCGGGTTGGCAGTTGAACCGACAATCTGATATCGCAGCCAATAGGACATGCATTCATCATGTGCATCTTCTATTTGTTTGTATGCTTTGCCGACTTGTAATTGCTTGCCTAATTGTATAACATGCCTAGTTGTCTACTTGAATTACTTGCTATATATGCCTATACTTGTGTTTTACTTGCATTGATATTATCTGTGTTTTCTACTGGGATTTAGGAGGTTCGAAAGTCGGTGGCGATGAGCGCATAGAGGATAGGTTGGTGAAGGCGGTGGGATAGCAGAGAACTGTTAGATTAGAAAATCCTTTAAGATAGACTACCCCTTTTGTTATGTTAAGGTTTTAAGATATTCTTTATTGTTTTAGTTATGCCTTAAGATGAATCTTGTGATAGATATGAAGTTCTAGGATTGCCTCGGGCATCCCAGGGTCTTATATCTTACATCACTGAGGACTGTTACCATACTGAGAACCTACGGTTCTCATACTATATTCTGTTATTTTTCAGATGCAGGTTGCAACCCACCTCGATGGGTTATCTTGATGGTGACAGCGCGGAGGATCCAGGATATATTTTGAAGTCCTTTGATTATTTTGTTTATATCTCTCACTTTTGTATTTTACTTTTGTCTAGAGGCTTACTTTGAGAGAAAAACTTGTATAAGCTATTTTACTATTAGGTTTCTGGATGGTTTGTATATAGCTAGCCGGCTTAAACTGCGCAAGATGTGGCTAGACCTTTATACTATTATACTCTGATATTTTGCTATATTATATCTGTTCCGAGGGTTACCTGAAACGTGTAGCTCGGACGTCTGGCAAGACCCGAGGTGGGGGTTCCGTGACCCGAGCTTGATATGCTGAGCGGTTGGTGGTTGTACCTGCAATGACACTCCGATGCTTAAGTTAGCATGGGTCCAAGCAGATATGTGTAGAATGTAGAATGTGTGCCATACCTGGGTGCTCCAGTGTATTTATAGTAGTTGGCTGTGATCTTCCCTGGATAAGATATTCTTATCTTATCTTATCTTTTGGGAGTTTTATCTCTATCTTTGTGGAACCGCCTTTCTCTAGGCCTTTTCGGCCTTTAGCTTTTGGGCTGCGTTCCTTTTGATGGGCCTTCCTTGCTTTAGGGTCCGAGGTCCGACCTCTAGGCGTGGGCCTTAGGGCGAGGTCGGACCTTTTATGATCTTGACGAGTTGGGGAGCTCGGTCAGGGTATGAACAGTAACAGTGCCCAAAATGTAAGATGTAAGGTTCTGGGACACCGAAGGCAATCCTAGAACTTCACATTGCATACGGATATTCAAGCTTAACGAAAGAAAATAATTAAATAAGGAACTTAAACCATAAACCGGGTTATCTAAACTTAGGGAGATTCTAACTAATACTAATAACACCGCTGTATCCCATAGCCTTCGCCAACCTAACCTCTGTGCGATCCCATCGCCACCACCTACCAAACAAGTAAAACACAGATAATATTCATATATAACAAGTAGTTCAAGAAGCAAGTAGGCATATTATACAATTAGGCAAACCCAAGTAGTCAAAGCAAGCACACACATAAGAGATGCATATGATGAATGCCTATCCTATTGGCTCGTGATATCACTTGTC
The DNA here is from genome assembly GCF_000817695.3 of Arachis duranensis. Taxonomy (NCBI): domain Eukaryota; kingdom Viridiplantae; phylum Streptophyta; class Magnoliopsida; order Fabales; family Fabaceae; genus Arachis; species Arachis duranensis. The sequence goes on along the minus strand of NC_029774.3, from coordinate 79,220,354 downwards.
GGTCCGTAAATGTCAACCCAACACATCCTCCCAGATGTAGACTTTTCTTCCACGCCAGGGATATAGTGCCTTGCACACTCATACAGCAGCAAATCTGCTATGCCAGAGATATAGTGTCCTGCACACTCATGTAGCAGGGAGTCTACTACGCCAGGGATATAGGACCTGCACACTTCATGTAGTAGAGCAGGAAATAACAACAACAAATCATGCAGCAAAAAAAGCTGCCATGCCAGGGATATAGGCGCTGCACACTCTCAACAAAATTTACTCATGCAGCAAAGAAATCTGCTACGCCAAAGGTATAGGCACTGCACACTCTCAATATTCAACAAGTTCATCAACCTCAAATCATCACCAGTCATCACCATTTCTCATTTCAAATCACTTTCAATTATCAATCCTCAACATTCCAAGAATATAGTGCTTGGCACGTTTCCCTTCAACATCCATCAAGCTCATAGTAATAACCATCATCAGTTCTTAATCATTTTCTCAATTCCAGTGCAATTTCTTCTTTCTCGCTCCACCGATCCATCCTCAGAACACCAAAAACCTAAACCTCCGTTCTCTAACCTTCCAAAGAAATACCAAATAAATTCTCCTAAGTCCTTTCCCATGTTCTCATATTCAAGATTAAGCCCAAGAGTCATAAAATAGTGTCACAGAAGCTTACAATCTTATTGGGAAGGTGACATAGTTGAAAACAAAATTTAAATTTGAGAAACAGGGCGTGTGCATATGCACAGGGGTGTGCATGCACACGCCCAAAGAGATTTTTAAAATGTGTGCGTACGTGATGAGCGGATAATTTATACGCCTTTTGGAATTGTTTTTAGGTAGTTTTTAGTAGGATCTAGCTACTTTTAGGGATGTTTTTATTAGTTTTATGCAAAATTCATATTTCTGGACTTTACTATGAGTTTGTGTATTTTTCTGTGATTTCAGGTATTTTCAGGCTAAAATTGAGGGGCCTGAGCAAAAATCTGATTCAGGCTGAAAAAGGACTGCTGATGCTGTTGGATTCTGACCTCCCTGCACTCAAAATAGATTTTCTGGAGCTACAGAACTCTAAATGGCGTGCTCTTAACTGCGTTAGAAAGTAGACATCCAGGGCTTTCCAGCAACATATAATAGTTCACACTTTATTCGAGTTTAAATGACACAAACTGGCGTTCAACGCCAGTTCCATGCTGCATTCTGGAGTAAAACGCCAGAAACACGTCACAAACCAGAGTTAAACGCCAAAAACACGTTACAACTTGGCGTTTAACCCCAAGAGAAGCCTTTGCACGTGTAAAACTCAAGCTCAGCCCAAGCACACACCAAAGTGGGTCCCGAAAGTGGATTTCTGCACTTAGACTTATTTCTGTAAACCCTAGTAGCTAGTTTAGCATAAACAGAACTTTTTACTATTGTATTAGACATCTAGGAATTAGTCTTTATATTAATCTCTTGATCACATATGGGGGCTGGCCATTCGGCCATGCCTGAACTATCACTTATGTATTTTCAACGGTGGAGTTTCTACACACCATAGATTAAGGTGTGGAGCTCTGCTGTACCTCGAGAATTAATGCAATTACTACTGTTCTTCTATTCAATTCAAGCTTTGTCTTATTCTAAGATATTCGCTGCACTTCAACCTGATGGATGTGATGATCCGTGACACTCATCATCATCCGTTCTTATGAACGCGTGCCTGACAACCACTCCCGTTCTACCTTGGATCGAGCGTGTATCTCTTGGATTCCTTAATCAGAATCTTCGTGGTATAAGCTAGAATTATTGGCGGCCATTCTTGAGAATCCGAAAAGTCTAAACCTTGTTTGTAGTATTCCGAGTAGGATTCAGGGATTGAATGATTGTGACGAGCTTCAAACTCACGATTGTTGGGCATAGTGACAGACGCAAAAGAATCACTGGATTCTATTCCGACATGATCGAGAACCGACAGATGATTAGCCATGCTGTGACAGAGCATTTGGACCATTTTCACTAAGAGGATGGGAAGTAGCCATTGACAACGGTGATGCCCTACATACAGCTTGCCATGGAAAGGAGTAAGAATGATTGGATGAAAGTAGTAGGAAAGTAGAGATTCAGAAGGAACACAGAATCTTCACGCGCTTATCTAAAATTCTCACCATTGAATTACATAAGTATCACTATCTTTACTCTATGCTTTATTTATTCTTATTTTCAAAAACCATTGTAACCATTTGAATCCGCCTAACTGATATTTACAAGATAACCATAGCTTGCTTCATACCAACAATCTCCGTGGGATCGACCCTTACTCACATAAGGTATTACTTGGATGACCCAGTGTACTTGCTGGTTAGTTGTGCGAAGTTGTGACAAAGTGTGATTCACGTTTAAGAGCTTCAAGTTTATTGGCTCTATTGTTGATGATCACAATTTACGCGCACCAGTACGCGTAGAGGTGTGCGTATGCACAGGTACCAAATTTTACAATTCTGTTTGCTCGCACAAGCTGTGCTAGTGTCCTCTACAGATTGCCCTTCCCAATGTGTGTGTGCGCACAGGGCTGTGCATGCGCACAGGTTGTAAAAGTTCATTGGGTATGTGCGCGCACAAGATGTGCTAGCGCTCTAAACAGATTGCCTGCCTCTGCATGTGCGTACGCACAAATCTGTGCATGCGCACAGGTTTAAAATTTTGCAGGGGTATACGTGCGCAAAAGGCTGTGCGGACGCACATACCAGAAATCACAAAATTCTGCAACTTTGCAGAAATTCAGATTTTGACACGAATCTTTGAATGGTCATAACTTCCTCTAAAAAATCCAAATTTTACAAATTTTATATCAATTTGAAAAGTTTCCAATAACCTTTAATCTAAACAAATTTTAACAAATTTTAAAAACCGAGGCAAAAGTTATGACCTGTCAAAGTTCACTAAAAACCAACTTTTACCAAAAACCTTAAAAACTTACTTTCAACAAAATCCTCACTTCAAAAGCAAGCTACTCACAATCCAATTACTACTAAAACAACACAAAAGTCCATACTATTCATTCCTCAACTCAAACATCAATAATATTCCAATTATAGCTTTCAACATCATCAAAACCCTTAATCATCAACATCCAAAACCATCATAAACATTCATAATCATCATCAATCAACAACAAAATCAACAACCACTACGAATCCTCATCCATTTCAATAATCATCATTAAACAGTATCTAACATCACCCAAATGTATCAAAATCTTTATTCCTCCAATTATCCTCATAAAGCTCACATCCTTCACCAATTGTCATCAACATCAATATCCATACTCCTCATTAATTAGTCTCAAAATTATCAATCATTATCAACATTCATATTACCACAATTAATATACACACTCATCAACATCAACCAACATCATAATATATCATTAAACCCTCATCAACAACAATAAATCACAATACTCATCATCCACCTCCATACAACTTACCATCAAACATAAATTCTCATACAATTAAACATATGCCCTAACATTCAATCTTATCTTAAGGTCAACTAGCCTAAGATTTACAAAATATTACATATTACATAAAGAAAACCAAAACCATACCTTGACAAATTTTCAATATGCACAAACCACCACTTTGAGTCCAAAGAAGCTTCCAAAAGCTAAGCCAATTCCAACAAGCACCAAAGCTCAAACTAACATCACATATATCACCAAAATCAAAACCTAAAAATCACAACATACACACTACAAGAATTTATGAGTAACTTTACCTTGTCCAAAGATGATTGGGGCAATCTCCAAATAATTACCCGCTACTAGAGACCACCTAAATAACCAAAACCACAAAACCTACTCAAAAACGATAACCCAAAAATGCAAAAATCTAGGTTTGGAAACTGGGACTTGAGCTTCAAATTCTTATCAGATTTGCTTATATAGAAACTTAGAGCTCAACAAGAGCTTCATGTGGCCACAAACAACTCATCAATTGAAGTTCCGTAGCTCAAGATATGATCAAAACAAGGTTGGGGTGAATAGTAAAACCCCAAACCCCTTCTCTTCTCTCTTCTCACCGTCCCTCTCTCTTTCTTTTCTGAAAAATGAGGCCAAATGGCCTCATAACTTCCTT
>NC_029774.3:79215061-79216190 GCF_000817695.3 Arachis duranensis | reverse complement strand
TCCGTTTGGCCTTATTTGGGCCAAAATCTTTAAGATTAGTGTCCGGTTTTTTATTCTAAATTATTTTTATCCTTACAAAACAATAAATCAATCTTCAAAATATTATTTTCCAAAATACGCGGTACTGGACAAACTAGAGCCGGTACTGCCAGCTTAAGCGCCAGTACGCATTTTTACAAAAACCTTTCAAAAAAGATACTTTTTCCAACTCAGAAAAATTCACTAAAATCAAATTTCACATTTATATTTTTAAATTAAAACTTTTAAATTTTGAATCTACTCCGGACACTAAAAATTATTTTATTAAAACGGTTTTTCGTGAAAAATCATGATTCTTACAATAAGCATTTCGTATCTCCATCCCTATCTCAGCCAACGTCCCCTCCATGAGAGTTACGCATCGTCGTCCTCATGGGAGAACCTTCCTTTTGGTCTCCAGTGAGCGTTACGCATCGCCGTCCCCATTCGACACTTAGCACTAAAGCCCTAATAGCACTCAATTTCTTTTCAATTTTTTCTCTATACTCTACTACGGTAGAGATTCCTTTAATTAATACCTTCTTTTCTATCTACTCTACTGTGGTAGACGTTCATTAAAAAAATTTTCAGTCACTGCTCTTTACTCTTCTGTGGCAGAGATCCTTTTACTTAATATATATCCTTCTCTTTTTATTCTTTTCTTTTCTTTTCTTTCTCATCTCTCTCTTTTATTATCTTACTTCTTTTTTCCGCTCTTCTTTTCTCCAATCTTTTAATTCCATATCATAATTTAACTTTGCATTCTTCTCTCGCCTTTTCCTAATGTCTTATGAAAAAGAATCATAAGATTCTTAGATTAACTGTGTCCTCTAAAATTTTTAAGATTTCTTTTGTTTACTCTTCTCTATTTTAAATATTCTTAATAAATGATAACAGTAATATAAACAAGATAATTTAAATAGTAAATAATATATTTTTTTAAATTTAGTTTATAAAATCTTATTTTTAAACTTTTATTAATTACTTTCTAAATCAAGAATTTTTTAATATTTTATTTTTAACCTTAATATTTTATAAAATTATATTTGAACCCTCACTTATTTTTATATTTATGAAAATAACTCTAAACTTTTACAAAATACTCATTTTA
>NC_029774.3:79214035-79215029 GCF_000817695.3 Arachis duranensis | reverse complement strand
ACTCATTTTATCCTTGAACTTTACTTATTACCAAAAATATCCAAAAACTTATATAATTATAAATTTAACTTGATCTTTTTATAAAATTAAATTTTTTATTCTTAAAAAAATAAAAAATATTGTCTGTTCTTTTTATCCTAAAAAAATGAAACCCTCCCTTTATTTCTCATAAAAATTCCACTTGATATATAACTCCGTTTTCAAGTTTTTCGGTTATTGATTTTTCTCATCTTTTACTTTAATTTTTCAATCATCACCAAATCTCATCAATTTTTTCAAAATGTTATATTACAGCAGTTCTAAAACCATTAAAACAACCACAGCTGAGCTGTTCCTCATAGCCAAACCAATAAATCGCAAGCAACACCAATAATTTAACATAAATTCATTCAAACTCAAACAATAATCAACCAAATCAACATTTACTTATAAAATTCACATTTAATTATTATAAAGTTACTAAACCCTACCTCTGTATGAATTTAAAATCAACGAAAATTTCAAAAAAGTTTTTTAATCGAACTGTTGAAGAGAAAAATGTAAAAAATTATCTGTGTCTCCTAGAATTTTAATTGGCCAAATTTAAGAAAAAGAATAATTATATCTCCGTCAATTTCTACCGAACAAAAATGATATTAACCTGTAAAAAAAAAAAAATACAAATTTTTTTATTAGATTAAATTTTTTATTAGAGTTACAAATCGTAAGAAATTGTGGAAGAAAGCTTCACGGTTTCACGGCCTCATGACTCACTTTCTCTCTGCTTTTCTTTCTCTTATTTTCTTTATCATTGGTTCAGTGAATGAAGAAGGACTATGTGATTAAGATAATGCAATTAATGAAAGGAGGCGTGTGTTATGATTTAAGGGCGTGTGTGATAAATGGATGATTTGGTGTCACAAATCTTTCATTTCTTCCTAAGTGGTTCGGTTATAATAATGAGTAATTGGAGAAGATATTTATTTGGTGGGAGGATGATTTGTCAAACCAAGAT
>NC_029774.3:79196277-79213733 GCF_000817695.3 Arachis duranensis | reverse complement strand
GTCCAAAATCGACTTGTCAAAATAAAACTAATTGTTTTTAAAATAATATTATAAAAAAAACTTATGTTAGTACAAAAATTAGAGTTGTTGCATTCTACGTCCCTAAAAGAAAATTTTGTCCTTAAAATTTTTTTTACATGTAAACAGGTGTAATCAATCGTTTTTTATCTTATCTTCTAGTTCTCAAGTGTGTTTTATTTCCTCATCTCGTCCCAACTTACGTATAACAGTTAAAGAAAAAAATAATGCAATGCATCAGAATCGTAAAATTCTGTTTAATGAAATGGGCCTCATGCTCACTTTGATCTTATGCAAGAAAAATAGAATTTTCCTTTTCCTTTTAAGTCAAATTAGTCGGTCATGTTTCAAATCTTTCTTGTTCAGTCACTTCAAAAACTACATATCTTTTTAAAAAGTTTAAAATTTTTCTTGAAAACCGTTTCATTAAATAAATTCAAGATTTCAAGAGAAGTTTTCATTGTGCATTTAAAGCAATTTTCAATCAAGAAAATCTCTCTCTTTTCCACTATTCCACTATGTCGTTGTCTCTCCCCTCTATTCATTCATCCATTCTTCATTATGAGAAAGAAAGTTGCTACTAGAAGAGGCACTAGCACCTACATTTCGCCTCGCATCCCTCCTCATTCTAAACCCTAATCATACACTCACATACACATTCACTCTCACTCATCTTCCTTTCAAGCATCTCTACAGGCATCCATGGCAAGAAAGATCATTCATCCTAGGACTTTCTCAGCACAAAAGGAGGCCGAGTCATCTTGGGCTAAGGGAGGAAAAGGAAAGGGTCTTATGCATGAAGAAGATCGTCCGCCGTCTCCTCCTCCACGCTTTACCTTTCATCTTTCAGGTCGTTCTATTCCATCAAGCCATCCCTCCAAGGGCTCCAGAAGACCTGTTCTTAAACCTACCAAGAAACCTCTTAATGTTGACTCCCTTAATTATAAAACCCACTTTGGTAAACCTTTTCACTCTCACTATGATCCTCTCTGCTTTTCTTCCTGTATGCATTATGAGTTTCACAAACAAGTCATTCATACCGTATTCTCTATTCTACTTTTGTTGTTAACCTTGATGCTCTGGCTGAAAAAGAAATTAATTTCAAAGTTAACTTTCATCTTTTGAATGGGAAAACATTTTCAAAATTTGAAAACTAGTATATCCGAATTTGGTCAGAGAATTTTATGCCAACATGCTTTTTCATGAGGGAGGCATTCACTCTTATGTCAAGGGTTGTCAAATTATTTTGAATAAAGAGCTCAGTGATGCCCACGGGTATGAAGACATCAGAGTGAGAGCATATGTCTCAGAAAAATGGGACGACCATCTAGGTATCTTTCATCAGGATGCCCTGGTTAGCATTTGTGAAAGTTTTTCACTTGTGAATGGCATGATTCCCACTCATAAAGCTCTAGGTCCTATTAGAGCTCAACTTCATCGAATCATCACACATATCATCTTGCCTTAAAGTGGTTCATACCAACATGTTATCATATGTGACATTTTGGTACTCTATGCTATTCTGAATCTTGCTCCAATTTCTTTTGCTTAGCTTATGATCCGTCATATACTTGACTGTATTAGAAGTGAAAAAAATATTTTCCTTTCTTATGGAATGTTTCTGACTTGCATCTTTGAACAATTTTCAATTGATCTGAGTAATGAGACTATTGAAAACAAAGTTTCCTCACGAAAGGGTGGCGGTGCAATAAAATAAACCAAAGGAAAGGGTATCAAGGTCACTAAGGACTCAATTTTGGAAGAAAGTAAAGATGAAAGTCTTCCTTGACCTTCGGCTGCTGGCACTTCAAGCTCTCATAAGTACTTGATCACTGGAGTTGTCAAAGATGTACTTCAAGAATTTGTAAGTTTGACTAAACAAATTGTAAGTCCAGCAAAGAAACACAAAAACTGGCACTCAAATTTAAGAAATCTCTGATAAAATCTCACGACTAGATTGAGGTACTTCTAAAGTACCTTAATTTACTTGATGAGGATCAAGAGCTATCAGAGAAAGAGGAAGGTGTACTGGGCACTGAAGAAGAGGACTCTGATGCTTAAGCTTGTGTCTCCTGCTGCTGTTAAAAGATAGCTACTCTGCTGTTAATTCTATTTTCTGAACTCTACTTTGATGACACAGTTTTTAATACTCTGGACACTGCTTTACATAGCATTTTATGGATGACTGTAATAGGACTAATTCATTAACTCTGTTATTAATATGCTTGTTTAATTTGCTATTTTGGTTTGTTTATTAACATTCTTTCTGTAGGTTTCCTCCTTGATGACAGAAGGGAGAGAAAAGGAAAAAAATGAATTGAAAATGGCTGCTAAAAATGACTATCTTTGTTATGAAAATGTGAAAATTCATATCTAAATGTTTTTGTCTCATGGCTGCTTCTGTTCTATTTTGAACATGTGAAAAATCATATCTAAATATTTTTGTCTCGGTTTTTGATATCTGAATCTTGAGAATGTTAGCTCTAATTTGTGTTTGATTCATAAGGCTGATCGATGGTTTTTTTTTTGAAAAGCCTTGTAAAAGCTAACAGGTTGTGAAGTTTTGAAAATGTTTACAAAACTATTGGTTGCTTGGAATTGTTTCCATTTTGTTAAGAGGTTATTTAAAGCAAACATTAAGGGGGAGCCTAGTGATCAAAAGATAGGAGGAGCTTCATCAAAGGGAAGTCTCTTATTCTCACCCTTAATTTCTTTTTACTCAGTTTTTAATAATATTTGTCATAAAGGGAGAGATTTTTAAGTTTAGAAAAATAAAACTTGATTGAAGTGATCATCAAACATTATTGGACTATTTTCAATTATGTGTGTGATTTGTTTTGCTAAGTGTGTAGAAAAATAATTTAATCAAAACCAGCCCAAGAAGCATGAAATGTAGCCAAAACCCAGTCTAGTCCATATATGAACATTGATCCTCAATAAATAAAAAGCCTCAACACACATTGTCCATCAAAAATGAAAAAATAAGGAAAGAAAAAAATGAGCCCAAATCTCTTGCAAGTCCAATTCGGTGTTTACACTCAAACCCATCGCTCTTCAACTTAATCACTAGTAGGACAAGCAAATTAAACTTCATTTGAATTCTTTCTCAATTCCACCGAACACAAACTCTCTCCTCTCTCTTCCTTTTCTTTCTTTCACATCAAGGCTCAAAGCCAAGAAAGAAGAAAATGGAAAGTTATGATGCTAAGGCAAAAAGAAGAACAAAAATTTGGTTTCTTTTTTCAAGCAAGAAGAAAAGGAATACGGACTACAACAAGAGGGAAAAAATCATCCGAACAAAGGATCACAAAAAGTTGGTTTCCCATTTGTACATCAACAAGAAACCTTAAAGAAATCAGCTAAGTTTTAAGCAAAAATTGAACAACTATGAAGAAAGTAAAGTCAATGGTGCATATAGGCTCATCAAGGACCAAAAATTAAACTTGGGGCTAAAGTAAAAACGCATGGCTCAGATTCAAGATGCATGAAGAAAAAGGTTGAAAGAGAAGATTGAAGGTAAGGTTGCATGTCACTGCATCTACTCTCTTTTTCCTCTGTGAACATCGCTACTACATCTATGAATTGGGAGAAGAGAACCAACATGTGCTGAAGCAAGGTTTCAAGCCCTAGAAGCTTCACTCCTCTATAATAAGGGTGAATAGCCAAGGATTAGAGTAAGGAGTGAGAGCACAACATTTAGATTCCTAGCTCACTGAGCTGTATATTCTTCTCCTTTATTATTTTCATTTTGTAAATCTTTTTCTCAGTTTAGTCTGTCTGAGTTTTATTGGAAAAAGAAAAATATGGTGAGGTTTGTAAGAAAAAGCTAATGAGTGGAAAAAGATCGTGAGCTAGACTTGGAGAAAAATCCATAGTTATCTCAATTTTTCTATTTTGTGTCATGATCCTGAGAGGATTTCCTTGCAAGTTGGGTTAGTACTTTGCTATTGAAAGCTAGGGTGAGTCCTAGTTATGTTCGGATTGGTTTAGAATCTGGACTTGTCCTTGATAGGATTGGGTAGATCTTAAGGAGAATTGGTGATTGTAATATGTTGAAAAGATAGTGAAATTCCGTCACAAGTTGTGATGGAGACTAGATGTAGGCTACATTACACTAGGTAGCTGAACCAGGATACATCAGTTTGTCAATCTCAAATCTCATCTCTATTTCTAATTCTGCCTAATAGGAGATAAAACAAAAGTATCTCCAACCGAGTTAAGAGACAAAAGCAAAATATGTCCTATACTTCGTTGACTAAAAGCAAGTCTACACTAAAAAGAAAAAGGGGCCAAGATTCAAACCCCCCTTCCCCGATCTTCTCTTAACCACTAATAACCATCATGTTCATTTTGTAGCGGTTAAAACCGCTGCTAAATCCCAAACTAATTCTAGCCCTACTCTTTTCTACAGCATCAACCGTCGCCATTATTCATTTTGCGGCGATTTTATTAAACCGCCGCAAAATAACCGCCGCTATCTGCCAGATTTGTTATTGTGAATCTCAATCGGACAAAACTCTTAGCCCACGAGAGGCCGATTTAGAAAAGCTCCTTTCTATTGTCTTAAGTTTATATCACAAAATAAAATTAGCTCCTCAATTTTCTTCCGTCGACAAATCACCAGAATTTGAATTCCCGAAAGAATTAACTCCCCAGACCCTTGAAAGTTTAAAGAAGCTTCTTCATCTTTCAAAGCATACTTTCAATGAATGGGTAAATTGGGATGATCTGAATACTTTGCTCTCTGACATTTTGAGCGCCACTCTTGAGTATCGAGTGGCTATCAACTTCTCTGAGCAAGTGAAGAAATTCAAGAAAATTGCTAACAACTTATTTATTTCTCACAATAAGCTCACCGACTATAAGAAAGGCATAGCAGAAATTGAGATAGAATCTTCACAAGTTGAAGCTTCATTTGTATCAACACAGAAAACTTTCAACAAATATGAAGCAAATGTTACCCATGCAGTCAGTTCCCTTTAACAATTAGCCCGACGAAGAGAAGAGCTTGAAAAGGAACTTGCACAAGTTTGCACAGATAAAGCTCTATTGCGAGGACCTTTCCCTGAAGCTGATAAAAGAAAAAGAGACCTTAATCGAGAACTATGCGAGATGGAAAGTGATGACGGAAAATTACATCCGCACAACTACCGGCAAGTATACTGGGTCGCATCAAGTAGTAAAATTCACAAGAGTGAGGTCGATCCCACAGGAATTGATGGATCAAGCAACTTTAGCTAGTGATGAGTCTAGTCAAGTGAATATTGAAAGGAGTTTGGTGAAATTTAATGGATAGAATATAAATTGCAAGAAAGTAAAACAACAAAATGTAAAGTATTAGAAATGTAAAAGCTAGAAAGTAAAGGACAGAAACTTAAATGGAACAGAATGTAGAGTACTAGAGAATTAAATGCTGAAAAGTAAATGATAGAAACTTAAATGGAAAGAAATGTAAATGAACTGAATCTTAAATTGCAAGAAAGTAAAGGCAAGAATGTAAATGACAATGGAAATTAAATTGCATGAATTGTAAAAGGGTATTGGGTGCTGGGAATCAAGAAAGCAATAAATCAAAGCAATTAAAGTAAACTCAATGCAATCTAAATGAAGAATATCAAAGAGAAAGCTTCATTAGGGATTGGAGCTATCATAATTCATCATGAATCAATGGGTCTTAACTTTATTCTCAATCATATGAAGTAGATCTATGGTGGATTGTAATTGATTGAGTCCCAATTCCTTGGCAACCCAATCTCTCTAAACACAATCAATTTTGCCAATTCCTTGATCTAATTGTCATGAGAAGAGGTTAAGTACATTCTCTTATCCATAAGCCACACAAATTCTCAAGATCTCAATTCCTCCCGAATGGTGTTGATCAAGAGAATTGTGAGAGATAGAGCTTCAATCTAATTTCCATAATTCCCCTTCCGAGACTCACATAGAAATTCATGGATCTAAAGCCCCCTTTCGGAGTGAATTGATCAAAATGAAAATAGAAGATATCTCTTAGCCACAAAAAGTGGATTGAGAATAAGAATAATTTCATTCAATCATGTGAATTACAGTAAAGCACCTCCCCTTATGATTGGAGTTTAGTTGTTCATCACTCTAAGAACAAGTGCAAGAAATTGAAATTGCATGAAAGTAAATCAAACTGAATACAATCTAAAATGTAAAATTGAATGTAAAATTGAAATTGAATAGAAGAAAGTAAACTCAACACAAGCTGAAATGTAAAAATTGCATAAAAGAAAAGTGTATCTAAACTAAGAGTACTACGCTACCTTCTCTAGAGTCTCTAATCCTCCAGCCTTTAGCCTACTTTTTAAGTTCAAAACTCTTTATATTTATACTCTTCTTCTCTTCTTCAAAATGGGTTTTCAAGTACTTGGATGTGGGCTTTGGCCTTAGTTGAAGCAAGTTAGGAGTGGCTCTTTGTGACGTTGACATGGGCGTTAGTTCACTAACGTTCACAAACTTGCAAGGGTGCCATTAAGACTGAGATCAGCATGGGCATTAGTCACCAACGTTAGTGCACTAACGGTGGCCAACGTTGCCTTTGAAATCCTTTAGGAACGTTACCACTGGCATTAGTTCACCAACGTTGCTACCAACGTTCTCTTGGTCACGCGTACGCGTCACCCATGTGTGCACGTCACTGACCAATTTTCCATGCATTTATCTTTGAAATTGCCGAAGACGTTGGTGTGCCAACTTGGAGTAACGTTGGCACACCAATGTTGGCACCGTATTTTGCTAGTAACGTTGGTGAGCCAACTTTGGGCCACCAATGTTAGTTCTCATCCTAGGCAACGTTGCTTCTCATGCTTGGCATCTTAGTGGGCAACGTTGATAGGCAACGTCGGTGAGCCAACTTTGGGCCACCAGTGTTGCTTGTTATGCTTGGAACGTTGGTGGACAATGTTGGTGAGCCAACTTTGGCTACCAATGTTGCTCCCCTTTTCCTTGTCAATGTTTGTTAGCAACATTGGTGAGCCAACTTTGGCGACCAACATTGCTTCCTTTTTCTTTGACAGTGTTCATAGGCAACGTTGGTGAGCCAACTTGGGCCACCAACATTGCTTGCTCCTTCCTTGGCAATGTTTATAGCAATGTTGGTGAGCTAACTTTGGCCACCAATGTTGTCTTCTCCGCTTCTTCTTTGCCCTTCTCTTGCTTCTCCTTACCTATCATCAACCAACCAAATACCTCAAAGCCTTGCCATAATCACAAGATAATGCACTATTTATTGTATGAAGTAATTCTTTCATAAATCTCATGAAAATGCTTGTAATTAACAATGTTTAATTGAATCAATGCATGCATATATTATTCATCCAAATACTTGATTATTGCCTAAGAAATGCATGAAAACCAAGTAAAAACTAATTAAAAAGGCTTCTGAAACTAGCCTAATATGCCTAGGCATCACAACACCAAACTTAAACCTTGCTTTTCCCCAAGCAAGCAGTAAAGCATAAGAGAAATGAATGAAAACATAGAGAGACACAAGCCCTTATTGATAGATATTCAATCCTAGTTAATGGGGTTTTCATGCATGATATCCTAGTAATTCTTCTTTGTGGTTAAAGTGGTGACACTCCTTTGGATCCTTACTTTGTGTGCACCCTATGAGAATTGTTATTTTTGTTCCTTAGTTTGAGCTTTTCTTGCTCTCTTTCTTTTGATTGAGACTTATTGATTGGCCGAGGCTAAATGATATGTGTTAAAGCAGCTTTTTATAGTAAGCTTTTAGCCAACATTCTCGCCCCAGTTGGTTCAAGATGCTAGGTGTTGAGACACCCCTAAGAACTTACTTGCTCAAGCCTCTCCTTAGCACATACACATGACAGGCATTTAGCTTGTTTTGTTCTTTGGACATTGGTACCCAGCACCTCTTTGGGTCACTTTGTCTTAAATTAGCTCTTGATGGTGGACTTTCGGTTGGCAATCCTGGGTTAGTTAACCCAAGTTGCCAGGTGATGAAGCACCCTTTAGAACCTAGTTGTCCAAGCTTATCCTTATACAAAAGCATCACAGGCATATATCCAAAATCTCAAGCCATTGGTGACAAGCACTGTTTATTTCTTTTTGTTTCTTCCTCTTGCATTATTTTCTTTTATTATGGACCTCTTTCATTTGTCAAGTCTCATAGAATGTAACTCAAGTTCATATCTCAAAGTCATGCTAACCTCTAGCCTTATTCATGAATCAACTAATGAACAAGCACATACCACCACATAACCTTATTATATCTTCTATCAAAATGGTCCTTTTACTCTTTCTCCGTTTCTCAACATTCTCTTTTATTCAAGCATGGGAAACAAAGCATACAACTTAAGCAAGATGTCATGCTGTAGACTCTTAAGCTAACAAGCTAAAATGACATGAAAGAAAGACAAATAGAATGCAGATAATTATGAAAACAGGGTACAATTGCACTTTCAATTCACACTTTTAAACTAGAGATAGTTAAGTCATAATACAACCTCTTGGAGTCCACTTGTTTCCTCCTTGTCAGCACTATCTTTAGCTTTTGCACCCTTCTTTATATCTTTGGATGATGGTGTCTATTCCTTCCAAGAGATTGAATGACTTCCTACAAAGATATTGAAAGTTTCTTGTTTCCCAAGCACTTGAGAAATGGTTAGCATGCGTGTATGCTTGTGATTTCTGAACTTAAGTTGGTGTGTGAACACCAAACTTAGTTCCTTATTTACTTCTATATGCAGTAAATTGAATACATGCAGGAAACATCATGTGCTTTTATTAAGAAAATAAACTATGAACTAGAAGGTAAATACATGTTAAGTAGTTTCCATGATTGTTTGGAGTCAGTGACTAGTCATGCTATTTGGAGGGTTTCAATGTGTTTCAGTGAAATCTGTGGTGGAACAGCAAACTTAGCATCACACATTCACCCTTGAATTGTTCACTTATGACATCACTCAGGTCTGCAACACCAAACTTAGCTCCTTGCAATACAGAGAAATCTACTTAACTCTTTTATTGAAACAACTAAGAAAGAAAGTTACCTCTGGTTGGGTTGCCTCCCAACAAGCGCTTCTTTAACGTCACTAGCTTGACGTCTTGTCCTTTGCTTATGGAGGCTGAAAATCGTAGTGCCTCAACTTTTCTCCTCTTACTGTGAATTTCCTTCTGGTATCCTCTTTGATGATCTTTATGTATTCAAGTGAAAGGATCCAGCTCACAGTATAGTATCCAGACAAGTGTGGAGACACTTTCATTGGTTGGTAGATTAACATCACTTTATCCCCTGGTGAGAAGCCTTCAGTGGGGATCTTTTTATTTTTCCACCCTCTTGGCATCTTCTTCTTCTCTTTTTCAGGGGGTAATTTATGCCTTAGAGTCTCAATATGTCTGGAGGCTTCTTGCTAAGGGTCTCATATGGAGGCTTTGGTTGTAATTCTTTCTTGACTTCTTTGACTTGTTGCACCATTTCTGCCTCTTCTCTATCTTTCAAGCATGGGTTTAAATGCATAGGACGTGATTTATCAGGTTCCTCCTTCAAGTTTGGATCTCTAGCATTAACCTTCATGCATTCCTCTTCTTGAGTGGGCTCATGCAGGGTCTTGAAGACATGAAATACTAGGTGCTCATCATGCACTCTTAGCAACAATTCTCCTTTTTCAACATCTATCAACGCTCTGTCCATAGCTAAAAAAGGCCTCTCCAGAATGATGAGAGTGTTGAAGTCCTCCTCCATGTCTAAGATGACAAAGTCAGCTAGGAAAAAAATTTCCTACTCTTACCAGCACATTCTTCACAACTCCAAGTGCTTGCTTAATGAATTTGTTAGCCATTTAGAGAGCTATCCGAGTGGATTTCAGTTCAAGAATTTGGATTTTCCTTAAGAGAGATAGAGGCATCAAGTTTATGCTTGCACCAAGGTCACAGAATGACTTCTCAATTGTGATGTTCCCTATAGTGCAAGGGATATAAAAACATCCAGGATCACTTTTCTTCACTGGTAAATCTCTTTGGAACATAGCACTACACTCCATTGTCATCTCAACAATTTGTCCTTCTTTCAAGGATCTTTTCTTTGTCAACACTTCCTTCATAAACTTGGCATATAATGGCATCTGTTCAAGTGCTTCTGTGAATGGAATATTGATGTGGAGTGTCTTGAATATTTCCAAGAATTTAGAATACTGCTTCTCCTTGTTTTCTTCCTTGAACCTTTGAGGATATGAAAGTTTGGGGACATATGGTTCCTCTTCCTTCTTCTTTTGTGTCTGTGGTTCAAGGATGTTCTTGTCTTCCTTTGAGATTTATGAATCTTTGGTTTTTTTATCCTCTTCACTTCTCTTCTCTATCTCTTCTTTTGGAGCTTATCTGTCATGTTCTTCTTGAATGGTGGCTTCTTTTTCCATAATTTTCCTATTTCTCAATGTCATTGCTTTGCACTCCTCCCATTTTATAGCTTTTCTTTTGTCCCTTGGGTTGTCTTCTGTGTCCCCAGGGAGAGTATTTGCTCGCTTCTCACCCATCTCTGTGATTTGTTTAGCCATTTGTCCCATGTGCCTTTCAAGATTTCTAATTGATGCCTCTTGGTTTTTGCTTGTCAAGGCTTGATCTTTTCTTGGTATTTTCTGATCTTGTGTGGCCATCTCTTGAGTTTTGATGAGTTTCTCCATTAACATCTCTAAGTTAGAGATCCTTTGAGAGTCTGGATGTGGTTGTGGTTGCATGGGATGTGATGGTTGCTGATGAAAGTTGTTTGAGACATTGGGGAAGGTGTTTTGTAAGTTAAATGGTGGTGTGGAGAAGTTATTTTGGGAAAATTGTGAAGTGTTATGGGGTTGGAAGTATGTGTTTTGTAGTTTTGTGTATTAGTTGTTGTTAGTAGGGGGTTGGTTGTGCTTGTTTGTGTTGCAGAAGCTGTTAGAATTGAAGTTCCTTTGTCCTTGAAGTTAGGATGATTCCTCCAAGATGGATTGTAAGCATCACCATGGAAGTCATGTTGGAACGAACTTGGGGTGTTGTTCATGTATTGCACATGCTCAAGCCTTTGTTGCTCATAGTTGAATGCCTCAAAGCCTTCTTCAAATTGATTCCATCCATGTGAGACTTGAGATTGGCCTTGTGTGCTTACTGCAGCAAGTTGTAGTTCATCAATTCTCTTGGCCATCATCTCTATTTGTTGTTGAATTTGTTGGTGCATCTGCTTGTTCTGGGCTAGGATTGCATTTACTCCTTTAAGTTCCATCATTCCCCTCTTTGGAGTTGTGTTGTGGTGCCTCTCAGAAGAGTAAAAATATTGATTGTTGGCCACCATATCAATGAGGTCTTGTTCTTTTTGAGGGATCTTCATCATCTGTAGTTAACCTCTTGAAGAGTAATCTAATGCTTTTATTGCCTTTAGAGAAAGACCTTCATAGAAGTTTTGAATTCTCACCCACTCACTGAACATATCTGGTGGCATCTCCTTACCAGGGCTTTGTATCTCTCCCATGCCTCATAGAGTGACTCTCCTTCTATTTGTGTGAAGGTTTGCACCTCTATTTTTAGCTTGATGATTCATTGAGCTGGATAAAACTTGGCTAAGAACTTGCTCACCAAATCATCCCAATTGTTGATGCTCTCCTTGAAAAAAGTTTCCAGCCATTGGGAAGCATTGCCCCTCAGGGAGAATGGGAATAAAAGTAACTTATAGATGTCAGGATGCACTCGATTTGTCTTGACAATTTCATAAATCCTTAAGAAAACAGACAAATATTGATTGGGGTCTTCAAGAAGGCCTCCTCCATAAGAGCAATTGTTCTGTACCAAAGTGATGAGTTGAGGCTTCAACTCGAAGTCCTTTGCATGAACATTTGGGGTGAGAATGGTGCTTCCATAATGTCTGGGATTGGAAATGATGTAAAAGGCCAACACCCTCCTAGTAGGTTGGGCATTGTTGTTAGACACCCTTTCATCATGCACCTCATCCTCCATGACTTGCACAATCACAAACAACTCAAATGAAAACTGGATATTCTAGTGCTAGAGTGTGGTTAGAGAGTTAGGTGACACAATGTGTCAAACAGTTAATATGCTTGAAAGAAAATAAAAGAAAAATGCTTAATCGAGACTTATCACCCACTTAATTATTTTCCATCTAAATCAATCCCCGGCAACGGCGCCATAAACTTGATGATGAAAAATTACATCCACACAACTACTGGCAAGTATACCGGGTTGCATCAAGTAGTAAAACTCACAAGAGTGAGGTCGATTCCACAGGGATTGATGGATCAAGCAACTTTAGTTGGGTCATGAGTCTAGTCAAGCGAATATTGAAAGGAGTTTGGTGAAATTTAATGGACAGAATATAAATTACAAGAAAGTAAAACAACAAAATATAAGGTACTAGAAATGTAAATGCTAGAAAGTAAAGGACAGAAACTTAAATGGCACAGGATGTAGAGTACTAGAGAATTAAATGCTGAAAAGTAAATGACAGAAACTTAAATGGCAAGAAATGTAAATGGACTAAATCTTAAATTGCAAGAAAGTAAAGGCAAGAATGTAAATGACAATAAAAATTAAATTGCATGAATTGTAAAGGGTCTTGGGTGCTAGGAATCAAGAAAGCAATAAATCAAAGCAGTTAAAGCGAACTCAAGGCAATATAAATTAAGAATATCAAAGAGAAAGATTCATTAGGGATTGGAGATATCATAATCCATCATGAATCAATGGGTTTCAACTTCATTCTTAATCATTTGAAGTAAATATATGGCAGATTGTAATAGATTGAGTCCCAATTCTATGGCAACCCTATCTCTCTAAACACAATCAATTTTGCCAATTCCAAGATCTAATTGTCATGAGAAGAGGTTAAGTACATTCTTTTATCCACAAGCCACACAAATTCTCAAGATCTCAATTCCTCCCAAATAGTGTTGATCAAGAGAATTCTGAGAGATAGAGCTTTAATCTAATTTCCATTATTCCCTTTCCGAGGCTCACATAGAAATTCATGGATCTAAAACCCCCTTCCAGAGTGAATTGATCAAAATGAAAAGAGAAGATATCTCTTAGCCACAACAAGCGGATTGAGAAGAAGAAGAATTTCATTCAATCATGTGAATTACAGTAGAGCTCCTCCCCCTAATGATTGGGGTTTAGTTGATCATCGCTCTAAGAACCAGTGCAAGAAATTGAAATTGCATGAAAGTAAATCAAACTGAATACAAGCAAAAATTTTAAATTGCATGGAAGAAGAAGTGTATAAAATTGAAATTGCATAAAAGAAATTAAACTCAATACAAGCTGAAATATAAAAATTGCATAAAAGAAAAGTGTATCTAAACTAAGAGTACTACACTACGCTCTCTAGAGTATCTAATCCTCCAGGATGTGAGAGATCTGGAGTCTCTAATCCTCTAGTCTTGCCAAAAACATGATGACGGAAAATTACATTTGCACAAATACCGGCAAGTACACCAGGTCGCATCAAGTAGTAAAACTCACAAGAGTGAGGTCGATCCCACAGGAATTGATGGATCAAGCAACTTTAGTTGGGTCATGAGTCTAGTCAACCGAATATTGAAAGGAGTTTGGTGAAATTTAATGGACAGAATATAAATTGCAAGAAAGTAAACTAATAAAATGTAAAGTACTAGAAATGTAAATGCTAGAAAGTAAAGGATAAAAACTTAAATGGAACAGAATGTAGAGTACTAGAGAATTAAATATTGAAAAGTAAATGACAGAAACTTAAATGGCAAGAAATGTGAATGGACTGAATCTTAAATTGCAAGAAAGTAAAGACAAGAATGTAAATGACAATGAAAATTAAATTGCATGAATTGTAAAAGGGTCTTGGGTGCTGGAAATCAAGAAAGCAATAAATCAAAGCAATTAAATGAACTCAAGGCAATCTAAATGAAGAATATCAAAGAGAAAGATTCATTAGGGATTGGAGATATCATAATCCTTCATGAATCAATGGATCTCAACTTTATTCTCAATTATATGAAGTAGATCTATGGCGGATTGTAATTGATTGAGTCCCAATTCCTTAGCAACCCAATCTCTCTAAACACAATCAATTTTGCCAATTCCTTTATCTAATTGTCATGAGAAGAGGTTAAGTACATTATCTTATCCATAAGCCACACAAATTTTCAAGATCTCAATTCCTCCAGAATGGTGTTGATTAAGAGAATTGTGAGAGATAGAGCTTCAATCTAATTTCTATGATTCCCCTTCTGAGGCTCACATAGAAATTCATGGATCTAAAAGCCCCTTCCAGAGTGAATTGATCAAAAGAAAAATAGAAGATATCTCTTAGCTACAACAAGAAAATTGAGAAGAAGAAGAAGAATTTTATTCAATCATGTGAATTACAATAGAGCACCTCCCCCTAATGATTGGGGTTTAGTTGATCATTGATGAGCAGAAATTTTATACGCTTTTTGGGGGTAATTTCATATAGTTTTTAGTATGTTTTAGTTAGTTCTTAGTATATTTTTATTAGTTTTTAGGAAAAATTCATATTTCTGGACTTTATTATGATTTTGTGTATTTTTCTGTGATTTTAGGTATTTTCTGGCTGAAATTGAGGGAGTTGAGCAAAAATCTGATTTAGGCTGAAAAAGGACTGCTGATGCTGTTGGATTCTGACCTCCCTGCACTCGGAATGAATATTTTTGAGCTACAGAAGTCCAATTGGTGCGCTCTCAAATGGGCTGTAACGTAGACATCCAGGGCTTTCCAGCAATATATAATAATCCATACTTTGCGCGAAGATAGACGATGTAAACTGGCGTTCAATGCCAGTTCTATGTTGCAGTCTGGCGTTCAGCGCCAGAAACATGTTGCAAGTTGGAGTTCAACGCCAGAAACAGGTTACAACCTGGCATTTAACTCCAGAAATAGCCCAGGCACGTGAGAAGCTTAAGTTTCAGCCCCAGCACACACCAAGTGAGCCCCAGAAGTGGATTTCTGCACTATCCATCTTAGTTTACTCATTTTCTATAAACCCAGGTTACTAGTTTAGTATTTAAACAACTTTTAGAGACTTATTTTGTATCTCATGAAACTTTTAGATCTGAATTTTATACTCTTTGACGGCATGAGTCTCTAAACTCCATTTTTGGGGGTGAGGAGCTCTGCAGCATCTCGATGAATTAATGCAATTATTTCTGTATTCCATTCAAACACGCTTGTTCCTATCTAAGATGTTCATTCGTGCTTCACTAGGAAGAAGGTGATGATCCGTGACACTCATCACCTTCCTCAATCCATGATCGTGTTCCTGACAACCACCTCTGTTCTACATCAGATTGAATGAGTATCTCTTAGATTTCTTAATCAGAATCTTCGTGGTATAAGCTAGAATTGATGGCGGCATTCATGAGAATCCGGAAAGTCTAAACCTTGTCTGTGGTATTCCGAGTAGGATTCAAGGATTGAATGGCTGTGACAAGCTTCAAACTCACGATTGTTGGGCGTAGTGACAGACGCAAAAGGATCAATGGATCCTATTCCGATATGATCGAGAACCAACAGATGATTAGCCGTGTTGTGACAAAGCATTTGGACCATTTTCACTGAGAGGATGGAAAGTAGCCATTGACAACGGTGATGCCCTACATACAGCTTGCCATGGAAGGAACTTTGCATTTATGAAAGTGAGAAAGCATTATGTTGCAAGAATTCAGAGGACAAAGCATCTCCAAAACTCCAACATATTCTCCATTACTGCATAATAAGTATTTATTTCATGTTCTTTTATATTTTACAATCGAGGCTAAAGAATCCTATTGGTATCCTGACTAAGATTAATAAGATAACCATAGCTTGCTTCAAGCCAACAATCTCTGTGGGATTCGACCCTTACTCACGTAAGGTATTACTTGGACGACCCAGTGCACTTGCTGGTTAGTTGTGCAGATTGCAAAAGTGTGATTGCAATTTCGTGCACCAAGTTTTTGGCGCTGTTGTCGGGGATTGTTTGAGTTTGAACAACTGATGGTGAATCTTGTTGCTTAGATTAGGAAAAATTTATCTTTTTTACTAGAATTGCATCTTTTATTATCCCTTTTAAAAATTTTTCAAAAATATTTTTTCTTTTTTCTTTTTCTTTCTTTAATTGAATTTTCGTTATTTTTTTATGAGTTTAGTGTCATATTTTAAGTTTGGTGTCAATTGCATGCTTGTCTTTGTCTTTTAATTTTCGAATTGCATGTTCTTTATTTTTCCTTGATCTTCAAATTGTTCTTGTCAATTTTTCTTGTTTGATTTTTGGTTTTTCTTATTTTGTGTATTTTTCGTGTTTTCCTTGTGCAATTTCAAAATATTAGTTTTCAAAAATTTTTATTTTTATTTATTAAAAATACCTTTTTTAAAACACGTTAAATTTATAGCTTAGTTGGCTAGAGCGTTGGCTTGTGTTCTTGGCAATTGGGTATCTTCTTTTTAAAATCTTTTTCAAAAATAATTTTTCTTTGATTAAATCTTGTGCCAAACTTTAAGTTTGGTGTTCTCTTGTTAATTTTCTTTAATTTACGAAAATTTATTGTGGTTTCCTAAAAATTTTAAGTTTGGTGTTCTATCTTTTGTTCTTGTTGTTCTTGTGAGTCTTCAAAGTGTTCTTGAGTCTTCCTTATGTTTTCATCTTAAAATTTTTAAGTTTGGTGTTTCTTGGTGTTTTCCCTCCAAAATTTTTGAAAACAAGGAGCATTAGATCTAAAAATTTTAAGTCTTGTGTCTTTTGTGAGTTTTTCTCTTTCATCATAAAATTCAAAATTCAAAAAATATCTTTTCTAACTATTTTTAATCCTAATTTTCGAATTTTTTTTATAAAAATTCAGATTTCAATTTCAAAATTTTTCAAATCTTATCCTTTTAAGATTTTTAAAAAAAATTATATCTTTTTTGAAAATATCCTAACCAATTTCTCTCTTCTCACTTTTTCAAAAATCTTCATAAAATATTTTTAATTTTTTTATTTTTATTTTTATTTATTTTTATTTTTATTGTCGTCTTTATTTTATTTTATTTTGTTATTATTATCGAAATTTTTATATATAATAAAATAAATAAAATAAATTCACATCATCTCCCTTTCTCCATTATGGACTTAAGTGAAAATGAACAGTCCAGAAGGACTCTGGGGTCATATGCTAACCCCACTACTGCCTCATATGGGAGTAGTATCTGTATACCCTCCATTGGAGTTAGTAGTTTTGAGTTGAACCCTCAGCTCATTATCATGGTGCGACAAAATTGTCAGTATTCCGGTCTTCCACAGGAAGAACCTACAGAGTTTCTGGCACAGTTTTACAAATTGCTGATACAGTACATGATAAGGAGTAGATTAGGATGTCTACGGATTGTTACTGTTTCCATTTGCTATAAAAGACCAAGCTAAGAGGTGGTTAAATAACCAACCTAAGGACAGCATAAAGACATAGAAA
>NC_029774.3:79188679-79196254 GCF_000817695.3 Arachis duranensis | reverse complement strand
AGCTAAGGCTGAGCATCCAAGGCTTCAAACAAGGAGATAATGAATCTCTTTATGATGCCTGGGAGAGATACAGAGAGATGCTAAGAAAATGCCCCTCTGAAATATTCTCAGAGTGGGTGCAGTTAGACATCTTTTATTATGGGCTTACAGAGAAAGCTCAAATTTCTCTAGACCACTCAACTGGTGGATCTATACACATGAGAAAGACAATTGAAGAAGCTCAAGAGCTCATTGATACAGTTTCCAGAAATCAGCATCTGTACCTAAGCAGTGAACCTTCCATCAACAAAGAGGCTAAAACAGTAACTGCTGAACTCAGTCCTACAGAACAAGTTACTGAATTCAATCAGCAACTGGATTTTCTAACAAAACAGCTAGCCGAATTCAAGGAGATACTACAAGAAACAAGAATGGCTAATATGAATATGGAAGTACATTTGAAGCAAACAGAATAGCAATTATTAAAACAAATAATAGAAGAGTGCCAAGCAGTTCAATTAAGAAGTGGGAAAACATTAAATACCTCACTTCAAGATAGCAGGAAGCCAAGAAATGAGCAAACTAACCATAATCCCTCTGAGGACAGTAAGAGCCCAGAGAGGAATAATTCTGGCGCTCAAACGCCAGAGAATGGGTGGAAAGCTGGCGTTGAACGCCCAAACCATGCTCAGTCCTGGCGTTCAACACCAGAAATAAGCAAGGGATTGGCGTTGAACGCCCAAAGGAAGCACAGTTCTGGCGTTCAGACGCCAGAAACAGATAAGGAGTTGGTGTCTAACGCCACTCAAACTTCTACTCCTGGCATTCAAATGCCAGTGGAAGATCAGACACATACAAGTGCTGATAACAACCCTTCTAAAAAGGCTTCTCAACCCACATCTGTAGGTAATAAACCTGCAACAACTAAGGTTGAGGAATACAAAGCCAAAATGCCTTATCCTCAGAAACTCCGTCAAGCAGAACAGGATAAGCAATTTGCCCGCTTTGCAGACTATCTCAGGACTCTTGAAATAAAGATTTCGTTTGCAGAGGCACTTGAGCAAATACCCTCTTATGATAAGTTCATGAAAGAGATCTTAAGTCATAAGAAGGATTGGAGGAAAACTGAGAAAGTTTACCTCATTGAAGAATGCAGTGCAGTCATTCTAAAAAGCTTACCTGAGAAGCTTAAAGATCCGGGAAGCTTTATGATACCATGCACATTAGAAGGTACTTGTACCAAGCAAGCTCTATGTGATCTTGGGGGCAAGTATTAACCTAATACCTACAGCTACTATAAAAAAGCTTGGGTTAACTGATGAAGTTAAACCAACCCGGATATGTCTCCAACTTGCTTATGGCTCCATTAAATACCCATCAGGCGTAATTGAAGACATGATTGTCAAGGTTGGGCCATTTACCTTTCCCACTGACTTTGTGGTGCTGGAAATGGAGGAGCACAAGAGTGCAACTCTCATTCTAGGAAGACCTTTCCTAGCAACTGGCCGAACCCTTATTGACGTCCAAAAAGGGGAAGTAATCCTGAGAGTTAATGAGGATGAGTTCAAGTTGAATGTTGTCTAAGCCATGCAACATCCAGACACCCAAATGACTGCATGAGCATTGATATCATTGACTCTCTGGTAAAAAAGGTCAATATGACTAAGAGTCTTGAATCAGAGCTAGAGGATATCTTTAAAGATACTCAGCCTGATCTCGAGGAACCAGAGAGAATAATAGAACCTCTGAAAATCCCTTAGAAAGAGGAGAAACCTCCCAAACCTGAGCTCAAACCATTACCACCATCCCTGAAATATGCATTTCTGGGAAAAGGTGATACCTTTCCTGTAATCATAAGCTCTACCTTAGAGCCATATGAAGAGGAAGTACTAATTCAAGTGCTAAGGAAACACAAGACAGCTCTTGGGTGGTCCATCAGTGATCTTAAGGGCATTAGCCTCGCCAGATGCATGCACAAGATCCTATTGGAGGGTGACGCTAAGCCAGTAGTTCAACTACAAAGGCGGCTGAATCCAGCCATGAAGGAGGTGGTGCAGAAGGAGGTCACTAAATTATTAGAGGCTGGGATTATTTATCCTATTTCTGATAGCCCCTGGGTAAGCCCTGTCCAAGTCGTCCCTAAGAAGGGTGGCATGACAGTGGTTCATAATGAAAAAAATGAATTGGTTCCTACAAGAATAGTTACAGGGTGGCGTATGTGTATTGACTATAGAAGGCTCAATACAGCTACCAGAAAGGATCATTTTCCTTTACCATTCATAGACCAGATGCTAGAAAGAGTAGCAGGTCATGAATACTACTGCTTCTTAGATGGATATTCAGGTTATAATCAAATTGCAGTAGATCCCCAAGATCAAGAGAAAATAGCATTCACATGTCCATCTGAAGTATTTGCATACAGAAGAATGCCATTTGGTCTATGCAATGCACCTGCAACCTTTCAAAGGTGCATGCTCTCAATTTTCTCTGATATGGTGGAAAAATTTCTAGAAGTCTTCATGGATGACTTTTCAGTATTTGGAGACTCATTCAGCTCCTGTCTTGACCATCTAGCACTTGTTCTAAAGAGGTGCTAAGAGACTAACCTGGTTTTAAACTGGGAGAAATGTCACTTTATGGTGACTGAAGGAATTATCCTTGGGCACAAAATTTCGAACAAGGGAATAGAGGTGGATCAAGCTAAGGTAGAGGTAATTGAAAAATTACCACCACCAACCAATGTTAAGGCAATCAGAAGCTATCTAGGGCATGCAGGATTCTATAGGAGGTTTATAAAAGATTTTTCAAAAATCACCAAACCTCTGAGTAATCTGTTAGCTGCTGACATGCCATTTATCTTTGATAAGGAGTGTCTGCAGGAGTTTGAGACTCTGAAAACTAAGCTGGTCACAGCACCAGTCATCTCTGCACCAGACTGGACATTACCATTTGAACTAATGTGTGATGCCAGTGACCATGCCATTGGTGCAGTGTGGGGACAAAGGCATGACAAGCTTCTGCACGTCATTTACTATGCTAGTCGTGTCTTAAATGACGCACAGAAGAACTACACAACCACAGAAAAAGAGCTACTTGCAGTGGTTTACGCCATTGACAAGTTCAGATCCTATTTAGTAGGATCAAAAGTGATTGTGTACACTGACCATGCTGCTCTTAAATATCTACTCACAAAGCAGGATTCAAAACCTAGACTCATCAGATGGGTATTGCTTCTGCAAGAGTTTGATATAGAAATAAGAGACAGAAAAGGGACAGAGAACCAAGTAGCAGATCACCTGTCCCGAATAGAACCAGTAGAAGAGGCATCCTTCCCTCTTACTGAAATCTCTGAAAACTTTCTGGATGAGCAACTCTTTGCCAACCAGGAAGTGCCATGGTTTGCAGACATTGCAAAATACAAGACAGTAAGATTCATACTCAAAGAGTACAGTAGACAGCAATCAAAGAAATTGATCACAGATGCAAAGTATTATCTTTGGGATGAACCATATCTCTTCAAGAGATATGCAGACGGAGTAATCCGTAGATGTGTGCTTAAAGAAGAAGCACAGAAGATTCTCTGGCATTGCCATGGATCACAGTATGGAGGACATTTTGGAAGTGAGCGAACAGCCACAAGAGTCCTCCAATGTGGCTTCTACTGGCCTACTCTCTATAAGGACTCCCGAGTGTTTGTACTTAATTGTGATAGTTGCCAAAGATCTGGCAATCTGCCTCATAGTTATGCCATTCCTCAACAAGGGATCTTGGAGATTGAGTTGTTTGATGTATGGGGTATTGACTTCATGGGACCTTTCCCACCATCATACTCAAACACTTATATTCTAGTGGCAGTGGATTATGTATCCAAATGGGTGGAAGCTATTGCAACACCCACTAATGATACTAAGACAGTACTAAAATTCCTCCAGAAATACATCTTCAGCAGATTTGGTATCCCTAGAGTACTAATCAGTGATGGGGGCACTAATTTCTGCAATAAACAACTTTACTCTGCTTTGGTTCGAGAAGGAGTTAGCCACAGGATAGCTACTCCATATCATCCACAGACAAATGGGCAAGCTGAAGTTTCTAATAGAGAACTTAAAAGAATCCTGGAACGGACTGTGATTAACCGTAGAAGGGATTGGGCAAGAAGCTTGGATGATGCTCTGTGGGCATATAGAACAGCATTCAAGACACCTATAGGAACTTCTCCATACCAGCTGGGGTATGGAAAGCCTGTCACTTGCCAATGGAACTAGAACATAAGGCCTATTGGGCAACCAGATTCCTAAACCTTGATGCTAAGTTAGTTGGAGAAAAACGATTACTCCAGTTAAATGAGCTAGAGGAATTCAGACTCAATGCTTTCGAAAATGCAAAAATTTACAAAGAGAAAGCAAAAAGATGGCATGATAAGAAACTATCATCTAGAGTCTTTGAGCCAGGGCAGAAAGTTCTGCTATTTAATTCTAGGCTCAGATTATTCCCCGGGAAATTGAAATCCCGGTGGCGAGGTCCATATGTGATTACAAGTGTGTCACCATATGGATACGTGGAGCTTCAGAATAATGATTCTAACAAAAAGTTCATTGTTAATGGGCAGAGAGTCAAACATTATCATGAAAGCAATTTTGAGCAAGAATGCTCAAAACTGAGACTTGATTAAAGCTTAGTAATAGTCCAGCTAAAGACAATAAAGAAGCGCTTGCTGGGAGGCAACCCAGCCATTTATAAAGCTTATTTGTTAATTAATTGATTTTTACAGGTTTATGTCAATTATCTTCAAGGTAAAATAGCAATTGCTTGAGTCCATAGAGTTACAAAAGGATTCAGAGGATAAAACAGCAAAAAAAAGCTCACTGGTGCAAAAAAAGCCAGTAAGAGCTGTTTTGGGCACTAAACGCCCAAAAAGGCACTTACTTGTCGTTCAACGCCAGTAAGGATAGCCATCTGGGCGTTAAACGGCAGAAAGAAGCATCTTCTGGGCGTTGAACGCCAGAAAGAAGCACCTTCTGGGCGTTCAACGCCAGATTTATAGCATCCTGGGCGTTCAGAAAAACGCCCAGTGACAAAGGAGTTCCTGGCGTTCAACGCTAGCTAGAAGCAACAGCTGGGCGTTGAACGCCCAGGAGAAGCTACAAATGGGCGTTAAACGCCCAAAACATGCAGCATTTGGGCGTTTAACGCCAGGATTGTGGGGAGGAGGTAAATTCGTTTTTACTTCACATTTTTTCCAATTTTCATATTTCAATTCATGATTTCTTGCATAAACATGTTACAAACTCTCATCCTTCAATTCCAAAAATTTTAATCCTAATTTCTAAAATTCTTTTTTCAAAAATATCAAATGTATCTTAATTCATAAACACAAATCCTTTTCAAATCCCATCCAACTTCTTTTCAAAAGTTTTTTTTTAAAACTCAATTATCTTTTCAAATTCATCTCAAATCTTTTTCAAAATCTCATCATATCTTTTGAATTTTTGAAGTTGCCTCTCCTTCTATTCCTCTCCTTTCCTTTCTTTTGCTTGAGGACAAGCAAACCTCTAAGTTTTGTGTGTTTTTCCGTGATCAATGAGCTAAAACTCATCAAGATCATGGCACCTAAAGGAAAACAAACCACTTTAAGAGGCAAGAAAGAGAATATTCCAAAACCACTTTGGAATCAAGAGAAGTTCTTAACCAAAGAACATGCAGACCAGTACCACAAAATAATGGGTCTGAGATTAGTGATCCCGGAAGTTAAATTCAATTTGAAAAAAGACGAATATCTGGAGATATAGGAGCTGAAGCTCCAGAAGCTGTCTCTTGAAGGACCAAGCACCCCACAGATTAAAGGAGCATCCACCCCTTAAAATAAAGGTTGTTGAGTCCTAATCTTAGCCTTAACTCTGTGATAGTTGTTCTTATAGGAATTTACTTTAGAAGTTATATATGAGTAGTAGTAATTAGTATGTCTATTTTGATTTTATTTCCAATTAAGCTATAATTTATTTTTCTCATCATCATCAAACATGAAAAAAATGGCAGATTTTTAGAATAAGGAGGCAATATTTTTTTGAGTTTTTAATAAGGAAAATTCTAATTATTTAAATGTGGTGGCAATACTTTTTATCTTCTGAATGAATGCTTGAACAGTGCGTATTTTTTATATTGAATTTCATGAATGTTAAAATTGTTGGCTCTTGAAAGAATGATGAACAAGAGAAATATTATTGATCATCTGAAAAATCATGAAATTGATTCTTGAAGCAAGAAAAAGCAGTGAAAAAAAGTGGCGAAAAAAAAAAGGGAATCATTGGATAAAGAAAAAGAAAAGCCAATAACCCTTAAAACCAAAAGGAAAGGGTGAAAAGGATCCAAGGCTTTGAGCATTAATGGATAGGAGGGCCCAAGGAAATAAATCCAGGCCTAAGCGGCTAAATCAAGTATGTGTCTGTGGCATTTATGTATCTGGTGGTAATACTGGAAAACAAAGTGCTTAGGGCCACAGCCAAGACTCATAAAATAACTGTGTTCAAGAATCAACATACTACACTAGGAGAGTCAATAATACTATCTGAATTCTGAGTTCCTAAGGATGCCAATCATTCTGAAATTCAAAAGATACAGGGAGATGCCAAAACTGTTCAGGAACAAAAAGCTACAAGCCCCGCTCATCTAATAAAGAATCTGAGCTTCATTTAAAACTCTAAAATATTATTACTTCTTAATTTCTGTTAAAGCCTATTTTATTTATCTAGTTGCTTGAGGATAAGCAACAGTTTAAGTTTGGTGTTGTGATGAGCGGAGATTTTATACGCTTTTTGGGGGTAATTTCATGTAGATTTTAGCATGTTCTAGTTAGTTTTTAGGAGAATATTATTAGTTTTTAGGAAAAAATCATATTTTTGGACTTTACTATGAGCTTGTGTGTTTTTCTGTGATTTTAGGTATTTTCTGGCTGAAATTGAGGGAGCTGAGCAAAAATCTGACTTAGGTTGAAAAAGGACTGCTGATGCTGTTGGATCCTGACCTCCCTGCATTCGTAATGGATTTTTTGGAGCTACAGGAGTCCAATTGGCGCGCTCCCAACGGCGTTGGAAAGTAGACATCCAGGGCTTTCCAGAAATATATAATAGTCCATACTTTGCGCGAAGATAGACGACGTAACTTGGCGTTGAACGCCAAGTTCATACTGCTGTCTGGAGTTAAACGCCAGAAAAACGTCATGATCCGGAGTTGAACGCCCAAAACACGTCATAACCTGGAGTTTAACGCCAAGAAAGGCCTCTACTCGTGGATAGCTTTGATCTCAGCCCCAGCACACACCAAGTGGGCCCCAGAAGTGGATTTCTGCACCAATTATCTTAGTTTACTCATTTTCTGTAAACCTAGGTTACTAGTTTACTATTTAAACAACTTTTAGAGACGTATCTTGTACCTCATGACATTTTCAGATCTGAATTACATACTTTTTGACGGCATGAGTCTCTGAACTCCATTGTTTGGGGTGAGGAGCTCTGCAGCGTCTCGATGATTTAATACAATTCCTTTGTTTTCCATTCAAACACGCTTGTTCTTATCTAAGATGTTTATCCGCGCTTAATT
>NC_029774.3:79183456-79188647 GCF_000817695.3 Arachis duranensis | reverse complement strand
ATCAATGGATTCTACTCCAGCCTGATTGAGAACCGACAGATGATTAGCCGTGCTGTGATAGAGCATAGGAACGTTTTCACTGAGAGGATGGGAAGTAGCCACTGACAACGGTGACACCCTACATAGAGCTTGCCATGGAAGGAGCCTTGCGTGTGTTGAAGGATTTCAAGGAAGAGTTGAAGTCAGAGGACAAAGCATCTCCAAAACTCCAACATATTCCCCATTACTGCACAACAAGTAACGCTATTATTCTCTATTGTTTTAACTTACAATTTTAAATACTTTGACTTCTTACAACTAAATCCAAATAACTTTATTGGCCTCCTGACTAAGATTAATAAAATAAACATTGATTGCTTCAAACCAATAATCTCCGTGGGATCGACCCTTACTCACGTAAGGTATTACTTGGACGACCCAGTGCACTTGCTGGTTAGTTGTGCGAATCACAAATTCGTGCACCAGGGACCACTATCCATAAACCTTTGATTTTTTTTCTAATGGAAGAATTATTTTTAAAACAAATTTTCTAATATGAAAAACTTTTTCTTTTACACGTCGATTATAAACATGAGTCATACTCTCCTTTTGACGAACGAGATTATCAAGTGCAAGTATACGCTCACCATCTAAATTATTTAATTCATCGAATATAGCATTCCAATAATTTTCAATTGGCAAATCTTCTTGTTTCATCACTCGCATAGTATTAAGATTAATTTTTAAAGGCAACACGACATCATAGCCATAAACTAATTTACAAGGAAACGTATTCGTCAATATTCTCAGAGAATTTCGATAAGCCTACAAAACTTGACTTAATGTCTTGTGCCAAGCACATGGTTTCTTTCCAATTTGTTTTTTGATTAAATTAATCAAAATTTTATTTACAGCCTCAACTTGACTGTTTGCTTGTGCGTAATATGGGGTTGAAGTTATCAATTTTTTATTCCTCAATACCGCAAAATTACTTATGCGTCGACCAGTAAACATGGTACATTGATCAGTACTTAAAGTTTAAGGAATTCCAAAACAATGGATTATATTTTCCTCAATAAAATCAATAATTTTATTCAAACTGACTTCTATTAAAGGAATACCTTTTACCCACTTAGTAAAATAGTATATTGCTACCAAAATAAACTTATGATTTTTGATGATGGGGATGAATCATACCAATCAAGCCTAAAGCCCATCTTCTAAATGGCCAATGTTTAATGATCGAATGCAACTTGGAGGCAGGTATTTATTGTATTACACCGTGCTTTTGATATTCTTGACATCCCTTTGCATATTGGATGCAATCTTTGATCATGGTCGACCAAAACACACGATTATATCGTAATACCCATTTCATTCTTTAACTACTTGATGTGCTCCACAAATACCTTCATGAACTTCTCCAAGATCAACTGCTGCTCCAGACTTGCCTAAGTATTTCATGAGGCTTCCTTCGATACCTTTTTTATATAATTCGTCTCCCACCATTAAAAAATTCATCGCCCTTATCATTAATGATCCCAAATTCTTTGATAGGTACAAGAATCTGTTGCACCTTTGCCAAATTTTCTAAAGTTCTAGGAGAAATTTTGTATTTTGAAGCAGTCTGAGCTAATTTATTTGCCACATCATTTCAAATTCTTCGAATATGTATTAGTTATACGTTTCGAAACAAGGCCAACAATTTCTATACTATTGACAAATATTTTTGCAACAAAAACTCCACTTTGAACGAAATAAAAGGTACAGAAAAATAAAACGTAAATTAAAATTAAATTACTTGAATTTAAAATTATAGAAAATAAAGTGAATGACTTCAATTTAAAGGAAGTAGCAAACGCTTTCAACATAGTCAAAGGACTTTGGATTGAAAATTACAATGCAGAATTTAAAGAGGAAAAAAAGTTACTTTGCAAAAAGGAAATAAATTGCAGAAAGAGTAATTACAAGAAATTGAAAAGAAAAATGTAAAGACATGAATTAAAAGACATGAAAAAAATCCTACAGAAATGAACTCAAGGCAAACGCAGAAATTTGTTAGGATGTGAGTGTGCATGAGTGTATTCTGAAGACAAATTCTAACCCTTTACTTCTTTTGAGCCTCATTAATTTATAGACCAATTCAACTAATCTTGTGCTGCCAGATATCATCTCTGAGAAGTCTGAAAAATAACTGTTCCTACTAAGTGCAAAGTCAAATAACTACCCTTGTGCAATACACCATCGATCTTGACTAGTTGTCTATCAACCTTATTCTTCGACAAGCTTATGTTAGATCGAGACCCCCTTTCTAGCGACACCTATTTTTTGAGCTAACATCCTTGGCTGTTCGACCAACAACATTTCAATTCACAAAATTATTCGACTAACACCTATATAGCACGTTAAACTATTTATTTGTCCATTAAATGCCTACTAGAATTGATAGATTTTTTGTTAGGGGTTTGGTTGCCTTTTGAGGATAACTGTTAGGGGTCGTTTTATATTTTTTTTTCTTTATTATTTTTTTCATATACATTGGCTAAATTTACTATGTAAAAATTTAAAAATATTAATGATTTTTAATATATTTTTTAACTTATAGAAATTAAATAAAAGATATATTTTTTTAATCTTTTCATTACTGTTTAGAAAAGTTGTTAATATATTATATTATTAGAATAATTTTTAATTTTAAGTATACTCAATTTAAATTAATCATCATAATTCACATAAACTCATTATTATTATTATTATTATTATTATTATTATTATTAGGAGTGCATATTCTATTTTACAGTAGATAATAAACAATAATTTGACCTAAATTTTTATCTAAAATAGATACAACAAATAAAAATATTTATGTCAATTAACCATGTAAATATAACATCAAAGATTCATTTAAATTTCAACATTTGGAATAACTAATAAAAAATAGATAAAACTCGTAACAATAATTAGCAATGCTATTTTTATTAATATGTATATTCTTTCTTCAAATTTCATAAGTAAAAAAATTAAAAATTATTAATATTTTTTAATTTTTATGTAACACCCTACCATACAGAGTCTTATGCTTAAGTCATAATTCAAAGATGGCAAGGTATTACGACCTCTAAAATAAAAATTTAGTACGTATAGTAGTATGAATGATTGATTATAACTAGGAGCCTTTGTAGAAAAAGGGGTAAACAAAAACCGCAACCTTAAAGCGCAACACTCCGATCGATAACGTAACGAACAAGGATAACCAACGCGAGATTATATATATACAAAGGAGTGTCAAAAACAGGAATATCAAGACTCAAGATCCGGCTGCGAAGATAACCGGTCCGAGCATAACAATATATACATATGATAAAATAAGGAAAACCCCAAAGGAAACCCAAAGGGACACAAATACATAAAACCTATTCTCCAAAATCTCCCATAAGAGGAGTCATCACAGTTTGTATTATTTAATGGAGATAAAAGTATCTAAGCAAAGCTTATAAACAAGCTAAACCATAAAGGGCATCTGACTAAAGATTCTTCAGTCTGACTAATACTTCCCTTTCCAATTCCTTCAGACCTCCCAACCACCAGCAGGAGTATAATGTAGCAAACACAGTTATATCAAACAAAGAATATACAAATAGGAACAGGCATTTAGACAATTAGCAAGTATTATGCAGTCAAATAGGCAATCTCAAACAATTCATATAGTATACATATGATGAATGCCTGTTCCTAGTGGCTGATGATATCATCTTGTCGGTTATAGAGCCAACCCGACAAGTCCTGGTCGCTAACCATTGGACTGTCCCTCTGTCATGCATCCCCAACTCGAGTTATACTCGTCATAAACTTTATCATAATCATGATCTATATCCATCACCCTCACTGGTGAATATATACGGGGGCGAGCTCATCCGGGTCTTTCATAGTGCCCGGCCACACTTACGACATAGGGTCAACAGAGTATCAAGTCTCAACCTGGAGCACGTGGTGGCTAGCCACTGCTACTACCCAAGGAAACTCGTATCTCAGATAGTGGAAGTGCAAATCACAAATATCAATAATTCAGCATAAACATGCATGAATTATCATCCATGGATCAACATCCATATCAGCCACCCGGCTCACGGTTGGCATAACAAGCACTTCCACCACCATCCTCCGCATCTCACATAGTCATCTTTGATCCTCATTGATCATTCGTTTTTCCCTTGCTTCACTCGCAAGTTACCACATTCACTAGCCTTTCTTCTCATAGCTAGACATATCATAATGATTTAAGATATAAGTGGTGAGATCGGAGGCTTAGAAGTATGAAATTTGGCTTTTAAAACTCAAAAATCAACTTTGGGATGAAAACAGGTCCGCACGTACGCGCACTCCACGCGCACGCGTGGATGGCCTCAAAAACTTCATCGACGCGCAAGCGTCATGCACGCTAACGCGTGGATTAAAAATTTGCCAATCGACGCGTACGCGTCAACCACGCGTACGCGTGGGTGTTCTCGTGCCCCAGGCACAACACTAGCACATTTCTGGCATAACTCTCTGGAAAATGGCTGGGCATTGGGTGCAGCACAATCGGCGCGCCCGCGCACATCACGCTCACGTGTGGATGGCATTTTCGGGAAGAACGGCGCGCACGTGCCAAGTGCGCCCACGCGCAAGGGGTCATTCTGCTAAAATTTTTCTAAGTTAAAAGCTGCAGAATTTACAGATTTGGACCCCAATCTTCCGACGGACATAACTTTCTCATTTTAAATCATTTTTCACCCGTTCTTCGAACGGCACGGACATCCCGGATCCAATTTCATTTCTAAAAAGATTTGTTACAAAACAGAGATCTGTAGTCCAAGTTATGTACCACCAAAGTATGCCCAAAAACCATATTTTTCATAAAAACCACAAGGTGCCATTTTCAAAACAAGCCATTTCCAACTCTTTTCAAAATCAATCAAAACATGCCATTTTCATCCCTTTCCTTTGAAATCAATCAAAATACATCAATTTCAACATCAAGCCTCCTCAACTCACGCATTGACACTTTACCACAATATACAAAATCACTATCTCATCATTCTAACACACTTCACGCAAGTGGCTCAAACTCAAATATATTGACATATCATATACTCTTCCTCATGCCAATTCTCAACAACACCAAATCCAATAAATCATCATTGTACGCAATCAATATCATACTCACCATCAA
>NC_029774.3:79181837-79183381 GCF_000817695.3 Arachis duranensis | reverse complement strand
ATATATCACAACATGCATATTTCTCATACATCACACCATTAAGGCATCAATAATCATCATCACATATATGATCACATCATATATCTCAATCATTTAACAACATCAACCATTCAATGCCTATCTTAAGGCCTCTAGCCTAAGTATTTCCTACCACATTACATATTAGATACGGGAAACCGAAACCATACCTTAGCCGATTTCCCAAGCTCAACCGGAGCACTTCCAAACCACTTATCCACAAGCTCTCAAGGCCTCAATACCTCCAAGAACAGATTTTCTACCACCAAACCCTTTCCAAGCTTTTCAAAATCACCAATCAAGCTCCAATATCCATACATACACAACCTAAGCCACAACCATTATACCCATACACAACATCTCAAAACTCAAACATCATAAAATCACAAATTACACTAGGGTTGAGAATCTTACCACACCCAAGGTCCAAGCAGACAAGATTAACCTTCTCCTTCAAGAGAGTTGGGTCCTATAACATCAAAGAACCCAAAATCTCAACATTTCACCCATGAAACTCGAAAATAAGGGCTGGAATTTCGAACAGCAACACGTGGCTTACCTCAAGATTCATTGTATGGGTTTTGTAGAGCTCTCCGCGGTGAACGCGTGGCCGCAAACGGAGCGGCAATCGGAGCTCTAGATCAAAAGTTATGGTGGTTTGAAAATCAAGTGAGAGATAGAGGTTTGAGAGAGTGTTCTTCCCCCATTTCCTCTCTTTTTCAGCGTGTTTGGTGTTGTGTGAGGAGAGAGAGAGTGCTAAAAACTAGGGTTTTGGTTTAGTTATGTTAGGCCAAGGGCCCACTTTAGGTCCAATTGGCCCGGTTTGGCCCGTTCGGTCCAATCTTGGTCCGAATTCTATAAAATTGGTACCGAAATTCTCGTCTCAGTCTCCTCTATCACATTTAGCCATAAAAATCACATTTTAGGCTTTCTAGAATAAATTCTCATTTATGGGTTAATTAGCCGTTAATTAACCGGGTTTTGCATTCTACCCACCTAATTGGGAATTTTGCCCACAAAATTCAAATGCAATTACCTGAGAATAAATGCGGATAATCCGTTCGCATCTCTGACTCAAGTTCCCAAGTGTGTTCCTCAACACTGCCTTGACTCCATGCCACTTTGACCAATGAAACCTCTTTTCCACGCAACCGTTTGATACTAGTATCATCGATTCTGACCGGAGCCATTGGAAGCGTCAAATCTTCCCTTAACTGAACCGACTCAGGTTCCAACACATGGCTAGCATCAGGAGTGTACTTCCGAAGCTGCGACACGTGAAACACGTCATGCAGGTTCGAAAGATAAGGTGGTAGAGCCATCCGATACGCCACCGGCCCAATCCTCTCCAGGATCTGAAATGGACCAATGTATCGAGGATTCAACTTCTTTGCCTTAATCGCCCTACCTACTCCCATAGTCGGAGTAACCTTAAGGAAAACATGATCTCCTTCCTCGAATTCTAAGGGCTTTCGCCTCTGATCGGCGTAACTCTTTTGACGACTCTGCGCCGTAAGCATCCTATC
>NC_029774.3:79181157-79181765 GCF_000817695.3 Arachis duranensis | reverse complement strand
GGCCCTAACAAGCTTTTCTCTCCAGCTTCATACCAACATAGCGGAGATTGACATTTCCTCCCATACAAGGCCTCATACGGAGCCATTCCGATGCTCGCATGATAACTATTATTGTATGCAAACTCCACTAATGGCATATACCGATCCCAACTCACCGGTTGGTCCAAAACACAAGTTCTCAACATATCCTCTAGTGTTTGGATCGTCCTCTCGGATTGACCATCTGTTTGAGGATGGTAAGCCGTGCTCAAGCTTAATCGGGTTCCAAAAGCTTTCTGAAATGCACCCCAAAACCTTGAAGTAAAACGAGGATCTCTATCAGAGATTATAGTAGCAGGTACACCATGAAGTCACACAATCTCCTTTATGTATAACCGTGCTAGCTCCTCAAAGGTGTAAGTCATCCGAATGGGCAAAAAGTGAGCTGACTTCGTCAGTCGGTCCACAATCACCCAAATAGCATCAAAACCAGCCCTAGTCCTTGGCAATCCCGACACAAAGTCCATTGCAATACGTTCCCACTTCCATTGTGGAATCTCTAAAGGTTGCAACATCCCGGAAGGTCTTTGATGTTCAATCTTTACCTTCTGACAAGTTAAGCACTTTGA
>NC_029774.3:79177763-79178373 GCF_000817695.3 Arachis duranensis | reverse complement strand
GTGCTCCCGGATGGTGACCTCCACACCTAGTACAAGCTTGATCATTCTGAGGCTGCTTCCCAAACCTCTTCCCTTGGAAATCGTTGTTGTTGTTGGGCCTTCTGAAAGAGCTTCCCCTCTTGAAAGACGGACCTCTAGGTGCAAAACTCTTCCCTCGGTTCTGTGGGAATGATCCTCTGTGAATCCCTTTCTCAGCAGTTGCCCTTTTCACACACTCCTCAGCAACCCTACACTTGTTTACCAACTCGGAGAAGGTCCTAATCTCCATTGGCCCCACTGAACTAAAAATATCACTCCGGAGTCCTCCTTCATACTTAACACACTTCCATTCCTCATATTCCATCGGAGTCCCTTGGCACATACGAGAGAACATGAACAGCTCCTCAAACTTGTCAGTATACTCTGATATGGACATGGTACCCTGCTTCAGCTGTAACAATTCAAGTTCCTTAGCCATCCTAGCAGAAGTCGGAAAGTAATTCTTATAGAACTCCTCTTGGAAGACATTCCAGGTGATATAATCATCACCCTGCTGCAGAAGACGTCGGATACCTTGCCACCAATGGGACGCTTCACCGACAAGCATATAGGTAGCAAACTCGACACGCTG
>NC_029774.3:79168849-79175837 GCF_000817695.3 Arachis duranensis | reverse complement strand
ACGCGTACGCGTCAACCACGCGTACGCGTGGGTGTTCTCGTGCCCCAGGCACAACACTAGCACAGTTCTGGCATAACTCTCTGGAAAATGGCTGGGCATTGGGTGCAGCACCATTGGCGCGCCCGCGCACATCACGCTCACGCGTGGATGGCATTTTCGGGAAGAACGGCGCGCACGCGCCAAGTGCGCCCACGCGCAAGGTGTCATTCTGCTAAAAATTTTCTAAGTTAAAAGCTGCAGAATTTACAGATTTGGACCCCAATCTTCCGACGGACATAACTTTCTCATTTTAAATCATTTTTCACCCGTTCTTCGAACGGCACGGACATCCCGGATCCAATTTCATTTCTAAAAAGATTTGTTACAAAACAGAGATCCGTAGTCCAAGTTATGTACCACCAAAGTATGCCCAAAAGCCATATTTTTCATAAAAACCACAAGGTGCCATTTTCAAAACAAGCCATTTCCAACTCTTTTCAAAATCAATCAAAACATGCCATTTTCATCCCTTTCCTTTGAAATCAATCAAAATACATCAATTTCAACATCAAGCCTCCTCAATTCACGCATTGACACTTTACCATAATATACAAAATCACTATCTCATCATTCTAACCCACTTCACCCAAGTGGCTCAAACTCAAATATATTGACATATCATATACTCTTCCTCATGCCAATTCTCAACAACACCAAATCCAATAAATCATCATTGTACGCAATCAATATCATACTCACCATCAACATGGTTCAACCTACAATTCAACTATAACCAATCATCAAGCATATATCACAACATGCATATTTCTCATACATCATACCATCAAGGCATCATTAATCATCATCACATATATGACCACATCATATATATCAACAATTCAACAACACCAACCATTCAATGCCTATCTTAGGGCCTCTAGCCTAAGTATTTCCTACCACATTACATATTAGATACGGGAAACCGAAACCATACCTTAGCCGATTTCCCAAGCTCAACCGGAGCACTTCCAAACCATCCTAAGCCACAACTATCATACCCATACACAACATCTCACAATCCAAACATCATAAAACAACAAAATACACTAGGGTTGAGAATCTTACCACACCCAAGGTCCAAGGAGACAAGATTAACCTTCTCCTTCAAGAGAGTTGGGTCCTATAACATCAAAGAACCCAAAATCTCAACATTTCACCCATGAAACTCGAAAATAAGGGCTGGAATTTCGAATAGCAACACGTGGCTTACCTCAAGATTGATTGTATGGGTTTTGTAGAGCTCTCCGCGGTGAACACGTGGCCACAAACGGAGCGGCAATCGGAGCTCTAGATCAAAAGTTATGGTGGTTTGAAGATCAAGTAAGAGATAGAGGTTTGAGAGAGTGTTCTTCCCCCATTTCCTCTCTTTTTCAGCGTGTTTGGTGTTGTGTGAGGAGAGAGAGTGCTGAAAACTAGGGTTTTGGTTTAGTTATGTTGGGCCAAGGGCCCACTTTGGGTCCAATTGGCCCGGTTTGGCCCGTTCGGTCCAATCTTGGTCCGAATTCTATAAAATTGGTACCGAAATTCTCGTCTCAGTCTCCTCTATCACATTTAGCCATAAAAATCACATTTTAGGCTTTCTAGAATAAATTCTCATTTATGGGTTAATTAGCCGTTAATTAACCGGGTTTTACATTTTACACGATAAATTTTGCCAATTTATATGAAAAAAAATTTAAAAAATTATAAACGACTCTTGACAATTATCTAAAAAGACAACAAAATTTCTAATAAAAAAAATCTATCAATTTTAACTGGTACTTAATAGACAAATTACCTTATTAATGTGTCTTGTAAGCATGCTTTTGTTAACTCAAGAAAAATTATTATAAAAAAAACTAACTAGTTTCATACAATTAAAGATGAAGAATAAAAAAAATTTAGAGTTTTATATTCTTTCGAACAAATTATCAAGCGTGGGAATGAGTTCATCCAATAGAAAAAATACAAATTAAATGAAAGCTATGTGTGCATGGACGAGTTAAATATCAATTTGGTCCCTGAAATTTGGCTCGAGGCTCAGAATAACCCTTACAATTTCATTAGCCCCAATTAGAACCCCCAAATTTGCAATCG
Source organism: Arachis duranensis (assembly GCF_000817695.3). NCBI lineage: Eukaryota > Viridiplantae > Streptophyta > Magnoliopsida > Fabales > Fabaceae > Arachis > Arachis duranensis. The sequence continues at coordinate 79,173,722 of NC_029774.3, read as the reverse complement.
TGACCCCAGCTTGCCCCTGCGATGATCTCCATCATAAAAAAGATGATCTGACACAGTATCATGACACGGTGGACTATACTAAAATGACGGCGTATGGCTTGGCGCCCAAACCCTATTGAAACTACGTCGTTTCACTTGTTTTGGTGGTTAAAACTCTCCCTCTCCCTGATGCGTTGCTGTGAAATCCAAAGGAGCTCCTTCTATCCATTTTGGAAATCTATGCATGAAAATCTGTGCAAACTTGGGGGTTTAGACAAGAGTGAAGAAACCAGAAGTACAAGTTCATACAGAGGTTAGTTACAAAACCCATTGCTACCAATGCGCTATCTTCTACTTCTTTAACTTTGGTTGCTGATTTTTTCTGTATTTTGTTAATAAACTGTTGTGGTTAATGTGCACATGCAATGTAGAACTTAGGGTTTGATACTGTTTTTTTTTAGTTTGCTACAAAGTTAGTTTTGTTGATGAGTGACATATTGGTTGTTTGTGGGTCTAGGATTAATGTTGTAATGGAAAGATTTGACAGTGGTGCTTTTGGGATGGTTTTCTATAAATGTCGTATGCATAAAAATTAGTCTGAATTTGTTTAAAATTTCTTTGCAGATGGATGATCATATAACCATAGTATTTCACCATGGAGGTAGGTTTGTTACCAAGGAGGATGGTAATGTAGTATATGTTAGAGACAACACTGATGAGTTGGTTGGATTAAATTAGTGGTGTCAATATGTTTGGTCCTATAGGGATTTGGCCCTACTTTATAGGGCCAGAAGAATAAAAAGCCCTTCAACTAATAGGGTCAAATTTTTAAAAAGCCCTCAGGGCCAAAAGCCCTCATGGGCCAAAAGTCCTAGGGCCAACCCATGGGTTACCTAATCTTTTTTTTTCATTCTTTATTTCAACACACATAAAACTTATTAAAAGTCATTAGTTTGTTTTATCCCTTTATCATTTTTATGCGTAAAAAATAAAAAAAATTGAAAAATAAATGTTAAAAATGTATATTGATCATATTAAATCCAACTTTTAACTATATATATCAAGAAATCAAACATGGAATTCACTATCTCATCACCATTTTTCTTACTTTCTAGTATTTACCATCAATAATGTCTCTAGAAAATCAAAATAAAGTTGACACAAAAATTCATCATCTAAAATCATGAATGTTGAGGGGGGTGCATCATTTCTGTTGACGCTTCTTCTTCATGAATTTCACCAATTTCATCATCTAAAATTAACCAATTAAAAAACAGTTAGAAATTCAATTTAAAATATTATTTGAAAAAAATAGCATAAATATTTACCATCATGATTTGGAACAAATCCACGTAACTAACTCCTTGTGCAAATAAGCATTTGGACATGCTCATGAAGAGTGGAACTTCTATATTTTGTTAAAACACGTCCACCAATACTGAATGCAGACTCAGATGCTACTGTAGTGATGGGAATACTTAAAACATCTCTGGCCATAACTGACAGAGTGGGAACCCTATCCTCATTAATCTTCCAAAAATTCAGCACATCATACTTCAAATCATCTTCATTGGTGTGAATCAAACCTTCTTTTAGATAAATCTCTAATTCATCTTTATCCTTGGAAGTTTGAGTTTCACAGTCAAATTCTCTGAACTCCTAAAAGATGTACTATAAATATTATTTAAGTAACGAATAAACATAATATGAGAAAAATAATACTATATTAAAATTAAATACCTTCATCACCATTTTGCTCTTCTTTGTAAGTCTTCCTTCTTCAGGTGACATAGGAGATTGATTACTACTTTGAGAAATTGTTAAACCACCAAAAATATTTATGTACTCTCCATACAACCTTTTAAATTTCTCCAATACTTCATTTGCCTTCAATTCAAAGGTTGAAGGATCTAGTTTTTTGTAACAAAACCTCAAGAACTTTAACTTTAATCAAGGATCAAGAATTGCCCCAAAAGCCAAGACAGTGCTATAATCCTTCCAATATTTATCAAACTTCATCTTCATTCTGAAAGTCATGTTCATAATAACAACATCATCACAATTTTAATTGTCTTCCAAAAGACATTCAATTTTCCAAACTTGCATAAAATACAAATTTGATGTTGGATATCATGAACCCAAAATGAGGTTTGTAGTTTCATAAAATGGCTCCAAAAATTCACACATTTTTTTTGCTAAGCTCCATTCTTCATTTGTCGGACAATCTTTATAAGCTCCATCTACAACACTAAGGATGTCAAATGCTTTTTCAAATTTAATTTCACTTTCCAACATCATATATGTAAAATTCCATCGAGTTGGAACGTCTGATTTTAGACCAACACCTTCTTCAATTTCTGCTTGTTGCACACAATCTTTGAATTTCATCATTCTCCCATCAGAAGCTTTCACATACTTCACACTCTCTCTGATTTTAAATAAAGCTCCAGCAGCCACCTTTAACCCTTCTTGCACAATCAAATTTAAAATGTGAGCGGAGCAATGCACATGAAAATATTCTCCATCACAAAGCAAACTATTCTGCTTACGTAGATGAGTTTTTAAGATGTTTTGCATGTTGTCATTTGCAGAAGCATTATCTAAAGTAATAGGGAATATTTTCTTATCAATACCCCATTGCTTCAAAGAGTTAAATAAGACTGCTTCCATATCGGTTCCAGTATGGGGAGGAATCATTCGACAAAAATTCAAAATCTTACTCACTAGTCGCCAATTCTCATCCATAAAATGAGCTGTCAGACAAATATATCCTTCAGTGGTAGATGCTGTCCACGCATCAGATGTCAAACAAATTCTATTAGGTATCCTAGACATCTTCTGCCTCAATTTCTCTTTCTCTGTTGAATAAATCATTTGAAGATCTGAAACTAAAGTATTTCTAGAAGGCATGATAATCGTTGGACTAATGTAATTAATCTAATCTCTAATACCCTCATACTCAACAAAGCTAAACGCAAGATCATGTTTTGCTATAGCTTGAGCGAGTTTTTTTCTATGAACATTCTGATCAATTTTGGTTGGCAGACTCTCTATATCATCATCAAATCTAATATTGAGAGGTATAGATTTACAAGAAACTATATGACGACTTAGATGAGAAGTCCCGTAACCATTCTTAGTTTTTGGATTTTTTCCAATTTTGTACTCATGATGACAAAAATTGCATTCAGCCTTTTCAATACCATCTCTTTCTTTTCCAATCTTCTTAAAAAATCTCCAAACCTTAGATTTTTTACCAGAATCAACACTACCAGAAGCTTGAACAGGAGTCTCAGAAATAATCTCATCATCCATGTTTATAAATTTTCTAATCATATCCAAATAATGTGTATTAAAAATCTATAGCAACAACAACAACATTCATTAATTCATATTAATTATTCATCTCTGAAGTTTCAATAAGAAGTAATTAAAGAGAAAACAGTAACAATCAATCAAACAAGCAAAGCATGTATAAGGAATGAAAAAGCAAGAGAAGCTGAAACATAGGCCAAAAAAAGTATCATCCCACCAGCAGACACAAGTATCAAGTCAATTAATTAAATTAGCCTCCTAGGACTAATCTATAACATATAGTCAAATCTCCTAACTATATTATTATACTAAAACTCATAGGAAAACTCATGGCAGAGAACTTCTAACTATATTATTATACTAAAACTACTAACATACTTTGCCCGAGATTTGATGGCCCAAACTGGCGTGGCAAATCAGCCTCAGAATTTCCAGCGTTTAACGCTGGAACTGGCATAAAACTTGGAGTTAAACGCCCAAACTGGCATGAAAGCTGGCGTTTAACTCCAGAAAAAGTCTCTACAAATGAAAGCTTCAATGCTCAGCCCAAGCACACACTAAGTGGACCCAGAAGTGGATTTTTATGTCATTTACTCATTTCTGTATACCCTAGGTTACTAGTTCACTATTAATAGGATCTTTTGACATTGTATCTGTACCTCATGACACTTTATACGTTTCTCATTGTATCTTCTACAGCATGAGTCTCTAAACCCAATGGTTGGGGGTGAGGAGCTCTGCTGTGTCTTGATGGATTAATGCAATTACTACTGTTTCTTATTCAATCATGCTTGCTTCCGTTCTAAGATATCACTTGTTCTTAACCCGGATGAATGTGATGACCCGTGACACTCATCATCATTCTTAACTATGAACGTGTGCCTGACAACCACCTCCGTTCTACCTTAGATTAAGTAGATATCTCTTGGATTCTTTAATCAGAATCTTCGTGGTATAAGCTAGAACTGATGGCGGCATTCAAGAGAATCCGGAAGGTCTAAACCTTGTCTGTGGTATTCTGAGTAGGATTCAATGATTGAATGACTGTGACGAGCTTCAAACTCCTGAAGGGCAGGGCGTTAGTGACAGACGCAAAAGAATCACTGGATTCTATTCCGGCCTGATTGAGAATCGACAGATAGATAGCGTGTCGTGATAGGGTGCGTTGAACATTTCCACTGAGAGGATGGGAGGTAGCCACTGACAATGGTGAAACCCTTGCATACAGCTTGCCATGGAAGGAGCCTTGCGTGCTTGAAGAAGAAGACAGTAGGAAAGCAGAGATTTAGAAGATGGAGCATCTCCAAAACCTCAACCTGTTCCCGATTACTGCAGAACAAGTACTTATTTTATGTTCTTTTACTTTTCACAATCAACCTTGATAATTATTGATATCCTGACTAAGATTTACAAGATAACCATAGTTTGCTTCAAGCTGACAATCTCCGTGGGATCGACCCTTACTCACGTAAGGTATTACTTGGACGACCCAGTGCATTTGCTGGTTAGTTGTGCGGGATTGCAAAGTGTGATTGCAATTTCGTGCACCAAGTTTTTGGCGCCGTTGCCGGGGATTGTT
>NC_029774.3:79168245-79168736 GCF_000817695.3 Arachis duranensis | reverse complement strand
CTTGCTTCAAGCCGACAATCTCCGTGGGATCGACCCTTACTCACGTAAGGTATTACTTGGACGACCCAGTGCACTTGTTGGTTAGTTGTGCGGGGTTGCAAAAGTGTGATTGCAATTTCGTGCACCTGTACACCTCCCATCAAAGCAAGCAGCTTTGAGCTAAACCCTCAACTCATTATCATAGTGCAGCAAAATTGCCAGTATTCCGGTCTTCATCAGGAAGAGCCTACTGAGTTTCTGGCACAGTTCTTACAAATTGCTGACACAGTACGTGATAAAGAGGTGGATCAGGATGTCTACAGACTATTACTGTTTCCATTTGCTGTAAAAGATCAAGCTAAGAGGTGGTTGAATAACCAACCTACAGCAAGCATAAAGACATGGAAACAGTTATCAGAAAAATTCCTGAATCACTTTTACCCTCCAAAGAGGATGACACAGTTAAGGCTGGACATCCAAGGCTTTAAACAAGAGGATAATGAATCCCTTTA
>NC_029774.3:79167519-79168161 GCF_000817695.3 Arachis duranensis | reverse complement strand
TTTTCAGAGTGGGTACAGTTAGACATCTTCTACTATGGGCTTACAGAAAAAGCTCAGATGTCTTTAGACCACTCAGCTGGTGTATCTATACACATGAGGAAGACAATTGAAGAGGCTCAAGAGCTTATAGACACTGTTGCTAGAAACCAATATTTGTACTCTAGTAATGAGTTCTCTCCAAAAGGGGAAGTCATGGAAGTAACCACTGATCCTAACCCTTAAGAACAGATGATTGAGCTCAATCAACAATTGCTCCTGATGACAGAACAGTTAGCAGACTTTAAAGAGATGCTCTACGAAACTAAAGTTGCTAACAAGAATATAGAACTGCAGTTGAATCAAGCAAAACAGCAAATATCTAAACAGATAATAGAAGAATGTCAAGCAGTTCAACTGAGGAGTGGGAAGACATTGAATAACACTGCTCAAAAGAGCAAAAAGCCAAATAAGGAACAATTGACAGAGGATAACCAAACCACTGTTCAAAATCCCTTTGAGGACAGTAAGAGCCCAGAGAGGAACACTTTTGGCATTCAAACGCCAGAAAGGGGGGGAAAGCTGGCGTTAAACGCCCATTCCCTGCCCAGTTCTGGCGTTCAAACGCCAGAAAAGGGGGAAAAGCTGGCGTTAAACGCCCATTCT
>NC_029774.3:79167185-79167428 GCF_000817695.3 Arachis duranensis | reverse complement strand
ACTTGAGAGTGCTGACAGTAATCCCTCTAAAAAGGCTTCTTCAACAACTTCTGTAAGGAATAAACCTGCAGAATCTAAGGTTGAAGAATATAAAGCCAAGATGCCTTATCCTCAGAAACTCCGCCAAGCGGAACAGGATAAGCAATTTGCCCGCTTTGCAGACTATCTAAGGACTCTTGAAATAAAGATTCCGTTTGCAGAGGCACTTGAGCAAATACCTTCTTATGCTAAGTTCATGAAAGA
>NC_029774.3:79162814-79164622 GCF_000817695.3 Arachis duranensis | reverse complement strand
CTAAAAAGAATCCTAGAACGGACTGTGATAGCCCAAAGAAAGGATTGGGCAAAGATTTTGGATGATGCTCTGTGGGCATACAGAACAGCATTCAAGACTCCTATAGGAACCTCTCCATACCAACTGGTGTATGGGAAGGCCTGTCATCTGCCCGTGGAACTGGAACATAAAGCCTACTGGGCAACCAGGTTCCTAAACTTGGATGCTCAATTAGCTGGTGAAAAAAGATTGCTCCAGCTAAATGAGCTAGAGGAATTCAGACTCAATGCCTTTTAAAATGCAAAAAATTATAAGGAAAAGGCAAAGAAGTGGCATGACAAGAAGTTGTCATCCAGAGTCTTTGAGCCAGGACAAAAATTTCTGCTCTTCAACTCTAGGCTCAGATTGTTTCCAGGAAAACTTAAGTCCCGATGGAGGGGTCCGTATGTGATTACAGGAGTGTCACCATATGGATATGTTGAGCTTCAGGATATTGATTCTGACAAAAAGTTCATTGTTAATGGACAGAGAATCAAGCATTATCTTGAAGGCAATTTTGAGCAGGAATACTCAAAACTGAGACTTGAGTGATTCTCAGTGAAAGTCCAGCTAAAGACAGTAAAGAAGCGCTTGCTGGGAGGCAACCCAGTCATTAGCAGGTTATATGTTTTGTTTCTACAGAGGCAAATATCAAACATGAAGGAATTCACAGAGTTACAGAAGGATTTGGTGCCAAAAAGCAGAGAAAAAGAGCTTACTGGCGAAAAAACGCCAGTAAGGGGCATTTTGGGCGTTAAATGCCAGAATGGGCACCATTCTGGGCGTTTAACGCCAGGTGTGCAGCATCCTGGGCGTTTAGCAAAACGCCCAGTGATAAAGGGAATCCTGGCGTTTAACGCCAGCCAGGGCACCTGGCTGGGCGTTAAATGCCCACATTGGCTAACAAATGGGCGTTAAACGCCAGAATGTATACCATTCTGGGCGTTTAACGCCAGAAAGGTGGGGGACCAAGATTTTGCTTTCCAATCAATTTTTTTTCAAACTTTCCTTTTTTGACCCATACTTTTCTACATAAACACATTTCAACCTTTCATCATTCACCTTCAAATCTTCAAAAATCAAAATCATTCTTCAAATCTCCCAAATCTTGTTCAAAAACTCACCAATCTCTCAAAATCTCTTCTTCCCCCCTTATATATAGACGTTCGGCCTCACCATTCCCCCACAGTATTCGAATTTGTTCTTCTCCTCTCTCTCCTCCTTCCTTTCTTTTGCTTGAGGACAAGCAAACCTCTAAGTTTGGTGTGCTTTTCCGTGATCACTGAGCCAAAATTCATCAAGATCATGGCTCCTAAGGGAAAACAAACCAATTTAAGAGGAAAGAAAGAGAATAATCCAAAGAATCTTTGGAATCAAGAGAAGTTCTTAACCAAAGAACATGAAGACCATTATCACAAAATAATGGGTCTGAGGTCAGTGATCCCGGAAGTTAAATTTGATCTGAAAGAAGATGAATATCCGGGGATCCAAGAGCAAATTCGAAACAGAGGATGGGAAATTCTAACCAATCCTGAGATAAAGGTTGGAAGAAATATGGTTCAGGAATTCTACTCAAATCTGTGGCTAACAGATAAGCAGAGAATGACTAGAACTGCCTACCACACCTACAGAACCATGGTCAGAGGGAAAGTTATGTACTTCCATCTGGACAAAATAAGAGAAATCTTCAAATTACCTCAACTGCAAGATAATCCTGAATCCTTTAATAGGAGAATGGTGAGAACAGATAAAGGGTTGGATCAAGTTCTAAAGGACATATGCCTCCCTGG
>NC_029774.3:79161308-79162155 GCF_000817695.3 Arachis duranensis | reverse complement strand
TTTTTGTTTTCCGAATGAATGCTTGAACAGTGCATATGTCTTTTGAATTTGTTTTTTTGAGAATGTTAAAATTGTTGGCTCTTGAAAGAATGAGGGAAAAAGAGAACTGTTATTGAGGATCTGAAAAATCATCAAATTGATTCTTGAAGCAAGAAAAAGCAGTGATTCAAAAAAAACGAAAAAAAAAGAAAGAAAAGAAGTTGTGATCCAAAAGGCAAAAAAGAGTGTGCTTAAGAACCCTGGACACCTCTAATTGGGGACTCTAGCAAAGCTGGGTCACAATCTGAAAAGGTTCACCCAAGTATGTGTCTGTGGCATGTATGTATCCGGTGGTAATGCTGGAAGACAGAGTGCTTTGGGCCACAGCCAAGACTCATACACTAGCTATGTTCAAGAAGCATTATACTTAACTAGGAGAATAATTAACACTATCTGAGTTCTGAGTTACTATAGATGCCAATCATTCTGAACTTCAAGGGATGAAGTGAGATGCCAAAACTGTTCGGAAGCAAAAAGCTACTAGTCCCGCTCATCTAATTGGAGCTAAGTTTCCTTGATATTTTGGAGTCTATAGTATATTCTCTTCTTTTTATCCTACTTTTATTTTCAGTTGCTTGGGGACAAGCAACAATTTAAGTTTGGTGTTGTGATGAGCGGATAATTTATACGCTTTTGGCATTGTTTTTAGTTTGTTTTTAGTATATTTTAGTTAGTTTTTAGTATATTTTTATTAGTTTTTAGTTAAAATTCACTTTTCTAGACTTTACTATGAGTTTGTGTGTTTTTCTGTGATTTCAGGTATTTTCTGGCTGAAATTGAGGGTCCTGAGCAAAAATCTGATTCAGAG